>NC_053024.1:20132167-20242986 GCF_003073215.2 Triticum urartu
CTCTAGTCACCATCACCAAGTTAGTAGAACTTCGTGATGAACTATGATATTTAAGGGATAACGGAAACGATTCCCAAGCTGTTCGTAATGCGGAAATTGACAAAGGTAGAAATCGAGAAAAACATCAAGTGTTGATGGTAGACAAGACCACTAGTTTCAAGAAAAGGGCAGAGGGAAGAAGGGGAACTTCAAGAAGAACAGCAAGCAAGCTGTTGCTCAAGTGAAGAAGCCCAAGTCTGGTCCTAAGCCTGAGACTAAGTGTTTCTACTGCAAAGGGACTGGTCACTGGAAGCGGAACTACCCCAAGTGATTGGCAGATAAGAAGGATGGCAAAGTGAACATAAGTATATTTGATATACATGTTATTGATGTGTACTTTACTAGTGTTTATAGCAACCCCTTAGTATTTGATACTGGTTCAGTTGCTAAGAGTAGTAACTCGAAACAGGAGTTGCAGAATAAACAAAGACTAGTTAAGGGTGAAGTGACGATGTGTGTTGGAAGTAGTTCCAAGATTGATATGATCATCATCACACACTCCCCTATACTTTCAGGATTAGTGTTGAACCTAAATAAGTGTTATTTGGTTTTTTTGCGTTGAGCATGAATATGATTTGATCATGTTTATTGCAATACGGTTATTCATTAAAATCAGAGAATAATCGTTGTTCTGTTTACATGAATAAAACCTTCGATGGTCATACACCCAATGAAGCAAGTTCATTGGATCTCGATCATAGTGATACACATATTCATAATATTGAAACCAAAAGATGCAAAGTTAATAATGATAGCGCAACTTATTTGTGGCACTGCCGTTTAGGTCATATTGGAGTAAAGTGCATGAAGAAACTCCATGCTGATGGGCTTTTGGAATCACTTGATTATGAATCACTTGATGCTTGCGAACCATGCCTTATGGGCAAGATGACTAAAACGCCGTTCTCCGGAACAATGAAGCAAGCAACAGATTTGTTGGAAATCATACATACTGATGTATGTGGTCCGATGAATATTAAGGCTTGCACCAGGTATCATTATTTTCTGACCTTCACAGATGATTTGAGCAGATATGGGTATATCTACTTGATGAAACATAAGTCTGAAACATTTGAAAAGTTCAAAGAATTTCAGAGTGAAGTGGAAAATCATCGTGACAAGAAAATAAGGTTTCTACGATCTGATCGCGGAGACAAATATTTGAGTTACGAGTTTGGTCTTCAATTAAAACAATGTGAAATAGTTTCACAAATTCATGCCACCTGGAACACCACAGCATAATGGTGTGTCCGAACGTCATAACCGTACTTTATTGGGTATAGTACAATCTATGATGTTTCTTACCGATTTACCACTATCATTTTGGGGTCATGCATTAGAGACAGCTGCATTCACGTTAAATAGGGCACCATCAAAATCCGTTGAGACGATGCCTTATGAACTATGGTTTGGCAAGAAACCAAAGTTGTCGTTTCTGAAAGTTTGGGGCTGCGATGCTTATGTGAAAAAGCTTCAACCTGGTAAGCTCGAACCCAAATCAGAGAAATGTGTCTTCGTAGGATATCCAAAGGAGACTATTGGATACACCTTCTATCACAGATCCGAAGGCAAGACTTTTGTTGCTAAGTTCGGAAACTTTATGGAGAAGGAGTTTCTCTCGAAAGAAGTGAGTGGGAGGAAAGTAGAACTTGACGAGGTAACTGTACCTGCTCCCTTATTGGAAAGTAGTGCATCACAGAAAATTGTTTCTGTGACACCTACACCAATTAGTGAGGAAGCTAATGATAATGATCATGAAACTTCAGAACAAGATACTACTGAACCTCGTAGATCAACCAGAGTAAGATCCGCGCCAGAGTGGTACGGTAATCCAGTACTGGAAGTCATGCTACTAGATCATGATGAACCTACAAACTATGAAGAAGCGATGGTAAGCCCAGATTACGCAAAATGGCTTGAAGCCATGAAATCTGAGATGGGATCCATGTATGAGAACAAAGTGTGGACTTTGGTTGACTTGCCCAATGATCGGCAAGCAATTGAGAATAAATGGATCTTCAAGAACAAGACTGATGCCGACGGTAATATTACTGTCTACAAAGCTCGACTTGTCGCAAAAGGGTTTCGGCAAGTTCAAGGGATTGACTACGATGAGACCTTCTCACCCGTAGCGATGCTTAAGTCTGTCCGAATCATGTTAGCAATTGCCGCATTTTATGAAATCTGGCAAATGGATAAAGAAAACTGCATTCCTTAATGGATTTATTAAAGAAGAGTTGTATATGATGCAACCAGAAGGTTTTATCAATCCTAAAGGTGCTAACAAAATATGCAAGCTCCAGCGATCCATCTATGGACTGGTATAAGCATCTCGGAGTTGGAATATACGCTTTGATAAGTTGATCAAAGCATATAGTTTTATACAGACTTGCGGTAAAGCCTGTATTTGCTAGAAAGTGAGTGGGAGCACTACAACATTTCTGATAAGTATATGTGAATGACATATTGTTGATCGGAAATAATGTAGAATTACTCTGCAAAGCATAAAGGAGTGTTTGAAAGGAGTTTTTCAAAGAAAGACCTCGGTGAAGCTGCTTACATATTGAGTATCAAGATCTATAGAGATAGATCAAGACGCTTGATAAGTTTTTTCAATGAGTACATACCTTGACAAGATTTTGAAGTAGTTCAAAATGGAACAGTCAAAGAAAGAGTTCTTGCCTGTGTTACAAGGTGTGAAATTGAGTAAGACTCAAAACCTGATCACGGCAGAAGATAGAAAGAGAATGAAAGTCATTCCCTATGCCTTGGCCATAGGTTCTATAAAGTATGCCATGCTATGTACCAGATCTATTGTATACCCTAAACTGTGTTAAGCAAGGGAGTACGATAGTGATCTAAGAGTAGATCACTGGACAGCGGTCAAAATTATCCTTAGTGGAATAAGGAAATATTTCTCAATTATGGAGGTGACAAAAAGGTTCGTCGTAAAAAGTTACGTCGATGCAAGTTTTGACACAGATCTGGATGACTCAAAGTCTCGATCTAGATACATATTGAAAGTGGGAGCAATAAGCTAGAGTAGCTCCATGCAGAGCATTGTTGACATAGAAATTCGCAAAATACTTACGGATCTGAATGTGACAGACCCGTTGACTAAAATTATCTCACAAGCAAAACATAATCACACCTTGGTACTCTTTGGGTGTTAATCACATAGCGATGTGAACTGGATTACTGACTCTAGTAAACCCTTTGGGTGTTGATCACATATCGATGTGAACTATGGGTGTTAATCACATGGTGATGTGAACTATTGCTGTTAAATCACATGGCGACGTGAACTAGATTATTGACTCTAGTGCAAGTGGGAGACTGAAGGAAATATGCCCTAGAGGCAATAATAAAGTTATTATTTATTTCCTTATATCATGATAAAAGTTTATTATTCATGCTAGAATTGTATTAACTGGAAACATAATACATGTGTGATTACATAGACAAACAGAGTGTCACTAGTATGCCTCTACTTGACTAGCTCGTTAACCAAAGATGGTTATGTTTCCTAACCATGGACAAAGAGTTGTCATTTGATTAACGGGATCACATCATTAGTTGAATGATCTGATTGACATGACCCATTCCATTAGCTTAGCACCCGATCGTTTAGTATGTTGCTATTGCTTTCTTCATGACTTATACATGTTCCTATGACTATGAGATTATGCAACTCCCGTTTGCCAGAGGAACACTTTGTGTGCTACCAAACGTCACAACGTAACTGGGTGATTATAAAGGAGCTCTACAGGTGTCTCCAAAGGTACATGTTGGGTTGGCGTATTTCGAGATTAGGATTTGTCACTCCGATTGTCGGAGAGGTATCTCTGGGCCCTCTCGGTAATGCACATCACTTAAGCCTTGCAAGCATTGCAACTAATGAGTTAGTTGCGGGATGATGTATTACAGAACGAGTAAAGAGACTTGCCGGTAACGAGATTGAACTAGGTATAGGATACCGACGATCGAATCTCGGGCAAGTAACATACCGATCACAAAGGGAACAACGTAAGTTGTTATGCGGTCTGACCGATAAAAGATCTTCGTAGAATATGTAGGAACCAATATGGGCATCCAGGTCCCGCTATTGGTTATTGACCGAAGACGTGTCTCGGTCATGTCTACATTGTTCTCGAACCCGTAGGGTCCGCACGCTTAAGGTTTCGATGACAGTTATATTATGAGTTTATGCGTTTTGATGTACCGAAGGTTGTTCGGAGTCCCGGATGTGATCACGGACATGACGAGGAGTCTTGAAATGGTCGAGAGATAAAGATTGATATATTGGAAGCCTATGTTTGGATATCGGAAGTGTTCCGGGTGAAATCGGGATTTTACCGGATTACCGGGAGGTTGCCGGAACCCCCCCCCCGGGAGGTATATGGGCCTTAGTGGGCCTTAGTGGAAGAGAGGAGAGGTGGCCAGAGATGGGCCGCGCGCTCCTCCCCCCCCCCTTGGTCCGAATAGGACAAGGAGAGGGGGCCGGCCCCCCTTCCTCCTCTCTCTCCTCCCTTTCCCCCTCCGTGAATCTATTCCAACTAGGAAAGGGGGGAGTCCTACTCCCGGAGGGAGTAGGACATCCTCCTGGCGCGCCTCCCTCGCCGGCCGCCCCCCCTTTGAGCCTTTATATACGGAGGCAAGGGGCACCCCTAGAGACATAAGTTGATCCACGTGATCATATTCTTAGCCGTGTGCGGTGCCCCCTTCCACCATAGTCCTCGATAATATTGTAGCGGTGCCTAGGCGAAGCCCTGCGACAGTAGTACATCAAGATCGTCACCACGCCGTCGTGCTGATGGAACTCTTCCCCGACACTTTGCTGGATCGGAGTCCGGGGATCGTCATCAGCTGAACGTGTGCTAGAACTCGGAGGTGCCGTAGTTTCGGTGCTTGATCGGTCGAGCCGTGAAGACGTACGACTACATCAACCAAATTAACGCTTCTGTTGTCAATCTACAATGGTACGTAGATCACACTCTCCCCTCTCGTTGCTATGCATCACCATGATCTTGCGTGTGCGTAGGAAATTTTTTGAAATTACTACGTTCCCCAACACTTTGGGTGTGCCAAACGTCACAACGTAACTGGGTGGCTATAAAGGTACACTACAGGTATCTCCGAAAGTGTCTGTTGGGTTGGCACGAATCGAGACTGGGATTTGTCACTCCGTGTAAACGGAGAGGTATCTCTGGGCCCACTCGGCAGGACATCATCATAATGTGCACAATGTGATCAAGGAGTTGATCACGGGATGATGTGTTACAGAACGAGTAAAGAGACTTGCCGGTAACGAGATTGAACAAGGTATCGGGATACCGACGATCGAATCTCGGGCAAGTATCGTACCTCTAGACAAAGGGAATTGTATACGGGATTGATTAAGTCCTTGACATCGTGGTTCATCCGATGAGATCATCGTGGAGCATGTGGGAGCCAACATGGGTATCCAGATCCCGCTGTTGGTTATTGACCGGAGAGGTGTCTCGGTCATGTCTGCATGTTTCCCGAACCCGTAGGGTCTACACACTTAAGGTTCGATGATGCTAGGGTTATAGGGAAAGTATGTACGCGGTTACCGAATGTTGTTCGGAGTCCCGGATGAGATCCCGGACGTCACGAGGAGTTCCGGAATGGTCCGGAGGTAAAGATTTATATATGGGAAGTCATGTTTTGGTCGCCGAAAAAGTTTCGGGTTTATCGGTAATGTACCGGGACCACCGGGAGGGTCCCGGTGGTCCACCAAGTGGGGCCACCAGCCCCGGAGGGCTGCATGGGCCAAGTGTGGGAGGGGACCAGCCCCAGGTGGGCTGGTGCGCCCCCCCCCACCAAGGCCCAAGGCGCAATGGAGAGTGGAAGGGGGCAAACCCTAGGCTCAGATGGGCCTAAGGCCCACCTAGTGGTGCGCCCCCCTCTCTCCCCCCTTGGCCGCCCCCCTAGATGGGATCTAGGGCTGGCCGCCACCCCTAGGGGTGGAAACCTAGATGGGGGCGCAGCCCCTCCCCTCCCCCTATATATACTTGAGGTTTTGGGCTGCCATAGACACGATTCAATCTCCTTCTTGGCGCAGCCCTACCCCTCTCCCTCCTCGTCTCTTGCGGTGCTTGGCGAAGCCCTGCTGGAGTACCACGCTCCTCCCCCACCACCACGCCGTCGTGCTGCTACTAGATGGAGTCTTCCCCAACCTGTCCTTCTCCCCTTGCTGGAATCAAGGTGTAGGAGACGTCACCGGGCTGTACGTGTGTTGAACACGGAGGTGCCGTCCGTTCGGCACTAGGATCATCGGTGATTTGGATCACGACGAGTACGACTCCATCAACCCCGTTCACTTGAACGCTTCCGCTTAGCGATCTACAAGGGTATGTAGATGCACTCTCCTTCCCGTCGTTGCTAGATTACTCCATAGATTGATCTTGGTGATGCGTAGAAAATTTTGAATTTCTGCTACGTTCCCCCAACAGGAGTTTCTTCATGTGCTTTACACCAATATGACCTAAACGGCAGTACCACATATAAATTGCACTATCATTATTAACTTTGCATCTTTTGGCTTCAATATTATGAATATGTGTATCACTACGATCGAGATTCAATAAACCAGTCACCTTGGGTGTATGACCTCAGAAGGTTTTATTCATGTAAACAGAATAACAATTATTCTTTGACTTAAATGAATAACTGTATTGCAGTAAACATGATCCAATCATATTATGCTCAACGCAAACACCAAATAACATTTATTTTAGGTTCAACACTAATCCCGAAGGTAAAGGGAGTGTGCGATGGTGATCTTATCAACCTTGGAATCACTTCCAACTCACATCATCACATCGCCCTTAACTAGTCTCTGTTTATTTTGCAACTCTCGTTTCGAGTTACTACTCTTAGCAACTGTACCAGTATCAAATATTGAGGGGTTGCTATAAACACTAGTAAAGTACACATCAATAACATGTATATCAAATATACTTTTGTTCACTTTGCCATCCTTCTTATCCGCCAAGTATCTAGGGCAGTTCCACTTCCAGTGACCATTTCCTTTGTAGTAGAAGCACTCAGTTCCAAGCTTGGGTCTAGCTTTGGGCTTCTTCATGGGAGCAGCAACTTGCTTGCTATTCTTCTTTGAAGTTCCTCTTTCTTTCCCTTTGCCCTTTTGTTGAAACTAGTGGTCTTGTTGACCATCAACACTTGATGCTATTTCTTGATTTCTACCTTCGCCGATTTTAGCATCGCGAAGAGCTTGGAAATTACTTTCGTCATCCCTTGCATATTATAGTTCATCACTAAGTTCTAGTAACTTTGGTGATAGTGACTGGAGAACTTTGTCAATTACTTTCTTATCTGGAAGATTAACTCCCACTTGATTCAAGAAATTGTAGTCCCCAGACAATATGAGCACATGCTCACTGGTTGAGCTATTCTCCTCCATCTTGCAGGCAAAGTAATGTTAGAGGTCTCCTACCTCTCGACACGGGCATGAGTATGAAATACCAATTTCCACTCTTAGAACATCTTATATGTTCTGTGGCGTTCAAAACGTTTTTGAAGTCCCGGTTCTAAGCAGTAAAGCATGTTGCACTAAACTATCAAGTAGTCATCATACCGAGCTTTGCCAAACGTTCATAACGTGTGCATCTGCTCCTGCAATAGGTCTGTCACCTAGCGGTGCATCAAGGACGTAATACTTCTGTGCAGAAATGAGGATAATCCTCAGATCACGGAGCTAGTCTGCATCATTGCTACTAACATCTTTCAACATAGTTTTCTCTAGGAACATATCATAAATAAAACGGGGAAGCTATACACGAGCAATTGATCTACAACATAGATATGCAAATACTATCAGGACTAAGTTCATGATAAATTTAAGTTCAAATAATCCTATTACTTAAGAACTCCCACTTAGATAGACATCTCTCTAATCATCTAAGTGATCACGTGATCCATATCAACTAAACCATGTCCGATCACCATGTGAGATTGAGTAGTTTTCAATGGTGAACATCACTATGTTGATCATATCTACTATATGATTCACGCTCGAACTTTCGGTCTCAGTGTTCCGAGGTGTCGGTGGGAAACGACACCTATGGGGTCACTGGGATCCCTTCTACGGTTGGCGGGTGCGGGGTTGTGCAAAGAGCGGGTCTGGCGGTCAGCACACAAATCGTTTACCCAGGTTCGGGCCGCGGAGACGCGTAAAACCCTAGTCCTGCTTTGATGTATATTTGGGTGTTCTTGTGTTCTTGAACTAGCTGCGGTGGCTCTCTAGTCCAAAAGATCTGAATCCCCTCCAGTACGCCTCGGGCCTCCTTTTATAGACAAAAAGGGGTCGCCACAGTGGCACACAGGAGGTGGAAAGGTGTACAGGGGCTGAGTCTATCTCCTGGCATCATCGGACGAACGCATTTAATGCGCTGCCGACGTACCCCTCTTGCTTTATTGGGGACGGCAAAGAAGCTCGTCCCAGCTGTCGTCGCCTCACCTGGCTCCGACGCGTGTCCAAGCTGACGAGGCGTTGTAGCGCCACGTTGGCTGGCTGCTGGGTGGCGCGGTGGTGGAGCCTTCACGAAGATCTGCATGCCACCACGCAGGTGCTTGCTGAGTTGGTGTAGAGGCCACGCGCTGCCACGCAGATGCCTGCCCAGCTGGTCGAGCTGGAAGCTGTATGGGAGCGGCGGTGGAGTCTTGGCAGACGCGGGCCTGGCTGCGGCCCCACATGCGTCCTCGGCAAGGGTCTTGCCGAGGGCCCGGCAAGGGTCTTGCTGCGGCACTGCAGTCGTCCCCGGCAAGGATCTTGTCGGGGTCTCGTGGATTTCCTTGGCAAGGATCTCGCCAAGGATCGTCGTCTTCTGGTTCCCATCTGATCTTGTGTATCTATGATCTCTACAAAGATCTGCATACCACCACGGAGGTGCCTCCCGAGCCTTGGTTCCAATATGGTTGATGGTGTTGGAACCCCTTGGGCTCAAGGGTGGCGCGCTCTGCTGGCGTCAAGCAAGTTGCCTTGGCAAGGATCTTGCCGAGGTTGCGGAAGCCACCCCGGCAAGGGTCTTGCTGGGGGAGTCCACCTCGCCCTCTTGCTCTCTTTGCGCCTCTGGTCTTGGCGTTGCTTTGGTCGTTTTGTGCTCCGGCTTCCCTCCTCTGCCCTGCTTAGTGTGGCCATGGGCGCGGCCCTGACTGCCCATGCACAAGTAAAGGGGTGCAAAAGGAGAGCCCCTACTTTTGTACACCGACACGAGGCCATATCTGCATATATGCTAGGCTCGTCAAGTTTAACCCGAGTATTTTGCATGTGCAAAACTGGCTTGCACCCATTGTATGTGAACGTAGAGCTTATCACATCCGATCATCACATGGTGTCTCAGCACGAAGAACTGTCGCAACGGTGCATACTTAGGGAGAACACGTGTACCTTGAAGTTTAGTGAGAGATCATCTTATAATGCTATCGCCGAACTAAGCAAAATAAGATGCATAAAGGATAAACATCACATGCAATCAAATATAAGTGATATGATATGGCCATCATCATCCTGTGCATTTGATCTCCATCTCCAAAGCACCGTCATGATCACCATCGTCACCGGCTTGACACATTGATCTCCATCGAAGCATCGTTGTCGTCTCGCCAACTATTGCTTCTACGACTATCGCTGCCGCTTAGTGATAAAGTAAAGCAGTTACATGGCGATTGCATTTCATACAATAAAGCGACAACCATATGGCTCCTGCCAGTTGCCGATAACTCTATTACAAAACATGATCATCTCATACAATAAAATTTAGCATCTTGTCTTGACCATATCACATCACAACATGCCCTGCAAAAACAAGTTAGACGTCCTCTACTTTGTTGTTGCAAGTTTTACGTGGCTGCTACGGGCTGAGCAAGAACCATTCGTACCTACGCATCAAAAACCACAATGCGGTATAGTGATTGCTTTTTGATCTTCAGAAAGAACCATGTTCATTGAATCTGATTCAACTAAAGTTGGAGAAACTGACACCCACCAGCCATCTGTGTGCGAAGCACGTCGGTAGAACCAGTCTCGTGTAAGCGTACGCGTAATGTCGGTCTGAGTCGCTTCATCCAACAATACCGTTGAATCAAGAATCAACTAGTGACGGCAAGCAATATGTATATACCCACGCCCACAACTCCTTTGTGTTCTACTCGTACATATAACATCTACGCATTGACCTGGATCGGATGCCACTGTTGGGGATCGGATCCAGCAAGACGGGCGGAGTAGTAGATGAGTTCCAGCAGCAGGATGGCGTGGTGACGGTGTTGGTGAACAACAATCTCCGCAGGGCTTCGCCTAAGCACTACAAAACTTATGACGGAGGATAAACTAGAGGGGACGGGGTTGCCGGCACACGGCTTGGTGTTTCTTGATGTGTCTTGGGTGCTAGCCCTACCCCTCTATTTATATGTTGAGCCTTGGGGTCGAAACTTGGAGTAAAAGCCTACACAAAGTCGGTTTCACCCGAAAGGCAAGAGTCCTTCTCGGACTCCAGGACCAGACGCCAGGGATCCCGGCGTCTGGACCCATACGCCAGGGACCCTGGCATCTGGCCCCTGGACTCCGCAAAACTTCCTTTTGCTCTTTCCAAAAACCTTGTGGGCTTTCCCCTTTGGTCCAAATAAAGTGTTCTCATACCCAAACATTTCGGGAAGCATCCGGAACCCCTTCCGGTGAATTCCGGAACCCTTCCGGAGACCAAACACTATTATTGCATATATCAATCTTTATCTCCAGACCATTCCGGAGTTCCTCGTCATGTTCGTGATCTCATCCGGGACTCCGAACAACATTCGGTCACCAACATACATAATTCATATAGTACTATATCATCAACGAACGTTAAGCGTGCTGACCCTACGGGTTCGAGAACTATGTAGACATGACCGAGACACCCCTCTGGCCAATAACCAATAGCGGAACCTAGATGCCCATATTGGCTCCTACATATTCTACGAAGATCTTTATCGGTCGAACCGCATAACAACATATGTTGTTCCCTTTGTCATCGGTATGTTATTTGCCCAAGATTCGATCGTCGGTATCTCAATATCTAGTTCAATCTCGTTACCGGCAAGTCTCTTTACTTGTTTCGTAATGCTACATCCCGCAACTAACTCATTAGTCACATTGCTTTCAAGGCTCATAGTGATGTGCATTACCGAGAGGGCCCAGAGATACCTCTCCGACAATCGGAGTGACAAATCCTAATCTTGATTCATGCCAACTCAACAAACACCATCGGAGACACCTGTAGAGCACCTTTATAATTAGTTAATCACCCAGTTACGTTGTGACGTTTGGTAGCACACAAAGTGTTCCTCCGGTATTCGGGAGTTGCATGATCTCATAGTCATAGGAACATGTATAGTTATGGAGAAAGCAACAGCAACAAACTAAACGACCATCGTGCTAAACTAGCGGATGTGTCAAGTCAATCACATCATTCTCTAATGATGTGATCCCATTAATCAAATGACAATTCATGTCTATGGTTAGGAAACATAACCATCATTGATTCAACGAGCTAGTCAAGTAGAGGCAAACTAGTGACACTCTGTTTGTCTATGTATTCACACATGTACTAAGTTTCCGGTTAATACAATTCTAGCATGAATAATAAACATTTATCATGATATAAGGAAACATAAATAACAACTTTATTATTGCCTCTAGGGCATATTTCCTTCACCATGTACGTTCATATTGCAAATATGCTGGCACGGCAACACAATATGGGCATTGGATAGACGAAAAATGCTCATGTTGCAAATATGCGGGCACTAGCTAACACATTATGAACATTGGATAGAAGAAAATTGATGAACGAATCAGACAACATATTGAAGCTAGGGGTTGTGGTTAGGCAAAGGATGATTTTTTTTTTGGAAATGGAGGAGGACCCCCGGCCTTAGGCAAAGGATGATGTGCAGTGCTCCTCTAGATCGAGTCAACTTAAGGAAAAAAGCTAAGTTCCGGTACATCACAATGGACGCACCAATAATTTGAACCAGTTTCCAATTACTGGACCATATAATGTTTTCAATGCCAAGATTTTTTGATATTTCGAAAATGTTGACACGGGCACCTTAAAATAAAACTCTAACAGACATTGAAAGTGCGATAGATAACATGTCTATATTTTGCAGGTACACATGGCCAGGCCAGGCATATCTTTAGAGGTACTTACCGGTGAAGGAAAATGCCATCACCATTGATCCGGCTGCATCTCTACCTTGGCATTTCTAGGCTTCTTGCAATGCCAACCTGGCCTTTAAAGTAAGGGTGCCCTCAAAGACAGCCCCACAAAGCTTAACAAAAACATAAACTGTGCAGGGCACACCCCGATTCCCAGTTTGGAAGAGATGATAGGATTCATTTGGAACCATGTTTCCCAAATGTTCAGATAATAAAACAACAAATGTTGGATGTACATTTATACGGAAACAACGAGGGGGTGAAGTTTTATCATGTTTTCTGAACCCAAGAGAAGATTTGAATACAATTTGAGTTCATTGTTCAGCTTTCTTGAACGGTTTCCTTGTCCATCAAGGCTGTGATCAACCACGGCAAGATTTTGCCTAGTGCAAGTTTGAAACCCATGGAGCAAGAGTATTCCTTGCTACTATCGGTGGGGCACTGCACGCACACACCCAAGACGAGTATTCCTTGCTACTATCAGCGTTGAATATGTAGAAAACGATGGGAAGCGTTCTACCCTCTCATGAGAGGGCCGCGTGGTATTTATTGATAGAGATGGGGCATATCTCATGATCGCATACATGTCTTGGAGTACAAGGGATTAGGAGATAGAGATGAAGTAGTTTAAGTAGATACTAATCTATCTCTAGTCTAACCAGAACTCCAGCTAACCATATATGTGTGCCTAGGGCAGGGCCACATGAGATATATTTCAACACACCCCCTTAATCACAACTTGACCAAGTTGAGATTACGCCTGAATTTCTCAAAGCTTTGTGTGGGCAATGCCTTGGTGAAGCCATCTGCAATCTGATCTCCAGAATGAATAAAACGGACATCCAACTGTTTGTTAGCAACTCGTTCTCTTACAAAGTGGAAGTCTATCTCAATATGCTTTGTTCTGGCATGAAAAACTGGATTGGCAGAGAGATAAGTAGCACCAAGATTATCACACCATAAACAAGGAGCTTGCACCTGTATTACCCCAAGTTCCTTCAGCATTGACTGAAGCCAGATAATTTCTGCAGTAGCATTTGCCAGAGCCTTATATTCAGCCTCTGTACTAGACCTAGAGACAATTGCTTGTTTCTTAGCACACCATGATATCAGGTTGGGACCAAAGAATATGGCAAAGCCACCTGTGGACCTCCTGTCATCTATACTTCCAGCCCAGTCACCGTCAGTGAATGCACTGACAAGAGTGGACTGAGACCTGCTGAATGTTAGTCCAACATTAACTGTATATTTTACATATCTCAGGATACATTTAGCAGCAGTCCAATGCAAGGTGGTAGGTGCATGTAGAAACTAACAGACTTTGTTCACAGCAAAGCATAAATCTGGTCTAGTAAGGGTGAGGTATTGGAGTGCACCAATCATGCTTCTGTACTGAGTGCTATCTTCCAAACTTAGAGGCTCACCTTCATACAGGGATAACTTTTCTGAGCTAGATAATGGAGTTGGTGAAGGCTTGCAGTTCTGCATCTCAACTCTTTTCAAAAGATCAGTTGCATACTTTTCTTGAGATAAGACTATACCATCTTTGTTTTTCATGACTTCAATGCCCAAGAAGAAATTCAGGTCTCCTAGGTCCTTCAAAGCAAATTCTGAGCCAAGGTCCTTTAGGAGTGTTGTCACTGCTTCATCAGATGAGCTAGTAACAATGATATCATCAACATATATGAGCATGTACATTGTTATATTGGATTTATTGAAAATAAACAATGAAGTGTCAGACTTGCAAGGAACAAAACCAATCCTTTGCAATTTCATGCTCAGACGAGAATACCAGGCTCTTGGGGCCTGCTTCAGGCCATACATAGCCTTATCTGCACACATGGAAAGGTGCATCCTTGTTTTCAAACCCAGGTGGTTGTCTCATGTAAACCTCCTCTTCCAGAACGCCGTGCAAAAACGCATTCTGTACGTCCAATTGCCTTAGGCTCCATCTCCTAGATACTCCAACAGACAAAACCAATCTAATAGTAGCAGCTTTAACAACTGGGCTAAAAGTATTCTCATAGTCAATACCATACCTCTGTTTAAAACCCTTTGCTACTAACCTAGCCTTATAGCGATCAATAGATCCATCTGCCTTCTTTTTATTTTATAAACCCATTTGCAATCTATCAAATTTTTACCTTGACCACGTGGAACGAGATGCCAAGTCTTGTTTTTCTTCAAAGCCATGTATTCCTCCTCCATGGCCTTGTGCCACTTAGCATCCCCCAATGCCTCTTCAACAGACTGTGGTTCTCCTGTAGAACAAGCTAATCTAAACTTCAAAATTCTTTTGTAATTCATAGGCTGCAATTTTCCTGTTTGTAACCGTGTGCCCACACGTGTGGAACGAGGTGGCACAGCTGATAGTGTAGGCGTCCCGTCCACAGAAGATCCCGCCACAGGATCTCCATGCAGCGACTGGGTAGACGCGCCTGCGCAGTTTGACGAGGCAGGCGAAGGCGAAGACGCGGCAGTATCTGTCGCGGGCCCCACGTCCCTTGCGGGAGACAGCCGGTGCGTGGCCGCCTGCGGGCCAGCACCAGGCGGCTGGTTGGGTGCCTGCTGGACCATCCCACGGCCCGAGCCGCAGGTGGCTGGCGTGGCTTGGGCCACACCCACCCTGCAGGGCGTGTCGGATCCCGAGGGCGAGCCCACCTCGGTCTGCCGCCGTTGCAGCGTATCTGCATGGGATCTGCCGCCTGTGGATCCCGAGGCTGCCGACGCAGGAGAATCGACCTCGTGTTCTGCGCGGCTGGCATCTTCTGCCACATGAAATAAGGGTCTGTTTTGGACAATTTCAACACCATTTTCTTCCGAATAAATTCCTGTGTCATCTGCACCATCATCATGAGACTAAAAAAGGTTATGAGGGTTAGTCACATGATTATCAGAATTGTTTTCATCACCCCCTTGATCTAAGCCAGAAAGATGACTAGGGAGAAGAAGGATTTCCTTTCGCAATAGAGCGCCGGCATTAGGGTGTAGATGTTTGAAGGGAAAAACGGTCTCATCGAACACAACATCACGAGAAATATATACCCGGCCTATGGACACATCAAGACACTTGACACCCTTGTGTTGGGGACTGTAACCAATGAACACGCATTGCTTGGAGCGAAAGGAAAGTTTGCGGGCATTGTATGGTCGAAGATTAGGCCAACATGCGCAGCCAAACACTCGTAAGGAGGCATAGTTAGGTTTGACGTGCAATAGTTTTTCCGTAGGAGTTTGGTAGTTGATGACACGGCTAGGTAGAAGATTAATGAGATAGGTGGCTGTGAGGAATGCTTCATCCCAAAACTTGAGTGGCATAGACGCATTTGCGAGAAGTGAGAGGCCAACCTCAACGATGTGCCGGTGTTTGCGTTCGGCGGAGCCATTTTGTTGGTGTGCGTGCGGGCAAGAGACGTGATGGGAAATTCCCAATTTTTGGAAGAATGAGTTGAGTTTCTCATACTCACCACCCCAGTCCGATTGGACTGAAATAATCTTTCGGTCAAACTTACGTTCAACGAGTGCTTGAAAATTTTGAAAAACTTGAAACACATCGGATTTATTTTTGATAAGACAGATCCAAGTAAACTTATTATAATCATCAATAAAGCTTACATAGTATTTGTGTCTACCAACAGAGATGGGTGCTTGCCCCCATACATCAGAGAAAATGATCTCTAATGGTTGAGATAAAACACTTGTTGACACGGGGTAAGGCAATTGATGACTTTTTGCTCTCTGACAAGAATCACACATTGTTTCTAAGCTATACTCACCAACAAAAGGGAGTTTATTTTTCCTAAGCACTCGTTGAACAATAGTAAAGGACGGATGACCTAATCGATCGTGCCACCTTGCCGAAGATAGCTTTGTGACACCAAGAACTTGTTTATTTGACGACCTAAAGCGAGGAATCAACGGATAGAGACCACCAATGCATCTACCTTTGTAGAGCACCCTCCTCGTTGCCTGATCCTTTATCAAAAAGAAAAAGGGGTGAAACTCAAGGAATACATGATTGTCTAAGGCAATACGATGTACGGAAAGAAGATTTTTGTTTGCATGAGGAGAGTAAAGGATCTTGCGTAGATGAATAGAACGACTAGGGGTTTTGAATTCTGAATAACCAATGTGATCTATCCTCATACCCGAACCATTCGCACCATGGATTTGTTCCTGTCCACGGAACTTCTCCCGCACCGTGAGCTTCTCCAGGTCGCCGGTGAGATGATCGGTTGCCCCACTATCGACGTACCAATTTGTATCGATGCCGTATTGAGCAGCAGCTGCAACCTTTTCTTCTAGTGCATCATCATCAAAACGGTACCAACAGTCCTTGGCACTGTGCCCGAACTTACCACAAATCTGGCATTGGATTGGGTCGTTGTTCCTGGCGTTGTTGCCAGGTGCAGGGCCGCCTGGACCTCCGGGACCTCCTGGGCCTCCTTGGCCGGGACGGGAACCCTTGTTGTTGGAGTAGAAAGGGCGCCCGTTGCCTTGCCGTTTCTTGTAGCCGCCACCGCCGTTGTTCCGCTTCTTGTACCCGCCGCCGTTTTGCTTCTGTGGCGGAGGAGGAGGGCCACCACGACGAGCAGCAAGGTTGGCAGAAGACTTGAAGCCACCGGTGCCTCCAACCCCACCTGTGAAGAGCTCGACGCGCTGGTCGAAGTTGCAGACCGCCGAGTAGAGGAAGTCGACGGTGACCGGCTCGGTGCGGGCGTCCAGAGCCGAGACTACAAAGTTGTAGTCAAGGTCTAGCCCCGCAATGATGAAGGAGAGGAGTTCGTCCTCTTCCAGTGGCCTCCCAGCAGCGGCGAGTTCGTCCGCCAGTGATCGCATCCGGCCAAAGTAGACCGAAGCATATTGCGTTCCCTTCTGAGCATTGGCTAAAGCTATGCGGATGTTATTGATGCGGGAACGAGATTGTGAGGCAAACATATTACCCAGGGAAGTCCACATCGCGTGCGCCGTCTTGATGGAGACGACAGAGACGAGCACATCTCTCGTCAGGTTGCTGAGGATGTGCCCGAGAACCTGCTGGTCCTGCCGAACCCATGCTTCATATGCCAGGTTGGGGATGTCCTGCTCCTTGCCATCCTTGTCGTTGGCAGTGATCAGCTTCTCCGGTGCAGGGATGGAGCCGTCGAGGTAGCCATATAGGCCAGCGCCAAGGAAGTGGGGAAGGATCTGAGCCCTCCAGAGGAGATAGTTCTCCCTGGTTAACTTCTCCGGAACCTGAGGACCGAGGCTGGAGAGGGTAGAGATGGAGGAGGAGGACGCCATGGATTTGTTTTGGTGTAGATCGGTTTGTCTCAGAACGAAGGGGAAGAGGTCGCTCTGAATACCATGTAGAAAACGATGGGAAGCATTCTACCCTCTCGTGAGAGGGCCGCGTGGTATTTATTGATAGAGATGGGGCATATCCCATGATCGCATACATGTCTTGGAGTACAAGGGATTAGGAGATAGAGATGAAGTAGTTTAAGTAGATACTAATTTATCTCTAGTCTAACCAGAACTCCAACTAACCATATATGTGCGCCTAGGACAGGGCCACATGAGATATATTTCAACATAATAGTGCCAAACAGTAATGTCACTGTTCAGGGCTGAATTTATCTTTTTTAAAGCTCACATCTCGTAATGTGTTTCAACTTAAAATTTTGCGTGGCAATAAAACATCACCCTCTTAACATCCCGTATTTTTTCAGATTTTTTCGATACTTTTAAATATGGTTTCCATGATACTTTAAAATATGGCAATAAAACATCACCCTCTTAACTTAAAAAGACTTATATTTGTGAACGGATGGAGTATAGCAGAAAGAACTGCATGCAGGGTGGAGCACTACACTCATGACTACATACATGACAATCTCATGATCTAGGCATGTGGCTCGTATATATGTAGTCCATAAAAAAGTGGCTTCCTTCCACAATTAACAAATAGTACTAAGGCAACAAGTACATGGAAGCTTATGTAGTGTTGCACTTGGTGGATTTACTTAGCTACCTGCAATTTCTATAAGATGTTGGAGTGAAACAAAAAAGGCCATGTGTGTTCCTATGTGAGCAGTGCGATCGAGTACTCTGTAGCCAGGAATTGGTCAGGAAAATGATGAAGTGTAATTCCTATTGGACCAGCTGATAGAGAGCCCTCTGGATCGGAATCCTAGTGCACACGGCGCTAGGATCGTAAATCCTACATAGTGTCATACATGCAGGCGACGAATGTCCGGCCCCCTAGCGTGCTATAAAAGTGCAGCACCGGTATATCAATCTGGCAGCTCGTTGACAAACTCCTCCAGCTTCCCCACGTCCAGCTTCACCTTTGGCAAGGATGAAAGCCATCGCTACCACCACAAGCAACATTCCGCCAAGAACGGCAGGAATATGTAGCTGGGAAGGCTATTTATTGGCTTCTGTTCTCCCTTAGAACATGGAAAAAGCATGGAAATGATTTTTGGTTTTAATTTTTGAAACATGGAAAAAGCAGTAACTTAATCCTTTCGGGCTCTTTATTTGTACCTATTCAGTGCGAAATAATGGATGCATCTGTGGGTGAGACGTGACCTAGATTAGCTAACAGTAAATATCTTGAACCACAAATCGTGTTATCGGAATGGTTGAGGATTAGCTAGCTATTCGCGTCTAGCACAAAAAGCTTCCTTTCATTCTTCGTAACGGAGTTCCACTCTAATCAAAAGGTTATCTTGAAGCAACAATGTGCATATGCAAGTGATGCACTACAAGAAAATGTAGTATTAGCGACCACACCTATTGTTACCAAGCATTTTGGTGCCTATAGATATACTAATTGCAACCAGTTTAGTACAAACTCGGTTACTATAGTCAGCTGTCACGAATGGATACTATTCAATCATGTGAGTACTTATAGCAACCAGGGAGGAAATTGAAAAAAAGCCAATCGGCTCCGCTCCAGGGCATCCATCCATCCCCACGCTCGAAGAAAACAGAGGTGAGGCAGAGCTCTTTCCTGGCGGCGGCCGACGGCAAGGCGACTCGCCCCAAATCCCCAAATCAAATCGTCCCTGGCGGCGGCCGACGGCCACGGCGGGTCCTTGCGGAGGGGGCGGCAGAAGGCGGAGGGCCCGTTCCTTCCGGCGGAGGGGGCGGCGGAAGGCGGAGGGCGCGTTCCTTGCGGCAGCGGCGGCCGTGTCCCTTCCGGCGGTGGTGGCAGCGCGGCTGCGTGGGGGAGGGGACGCAGGAGCGGCCGTGATAGCAGACAGGCGCCCGCCGCGTGGTCAACGTACCTAGGCTGCTGCAACAGGCGCCTAGGGTTCCTTCTTCCCCAACCAGCTCTGAAGGAGACGCCCAAGCTCGCGAGATCTCGCTCTCACAGGCTTCAACCCGTAAGAATGATCTCCCCTTTGTCCTTGCCTCCTTCCCAGTGTCTCTCCATTAATTTGCTTGGAGTACTTGATGGCTAAATCATGCACTTCAAGTGTTTGTGGAAATGTGGAAGTAAAATATACATGTAGCATTTACTTTGTAATTTGAAAACTGGCTTGGCCTATGATGTAGAGTTCGGTTTTGTGATTTGAATATAATGTTTATAGCATTAGGACTTATAGTATAATGTTTTCCAAGGATATACTGTTCTATGAAGGCTGTCTTTGTATAATGTTGTAGTAGAATGTTTGAAGACTGTCCTTGTATACAATTCTAGTACAACATTATACAGTTCCTTGGACTGTTGCTGCTGTGATATTATATTCTAGTACAACATTATACAGTTCCTTGTATATTGTAGGTAATGTGGTTATGTTGTTATATTTTACATTTCTAGTACTATTTTGGTTCACTTGTAGAGTGCTTGTGCAGGAAAAGATAGAGTATGGATAAGAGTTGGATGAGGTTGCCTGATAGGTTTTCAAGCGATTACGTTTCAGGGGTGAATGCATTCATTGATTTTGCTTGTCAACATAACAACGGCAATGATAAGATGCGTTGCCCTTGTGAAACTTGTATGAATATAAGTCAGCAGAGTGTTAGTCAAGTTCGAACCCATTTGTTATTGTATGGTATACAAACTTCGTACACAAAATGGGTATTCCATGGAGAACAAGTTAGCAATGATGAAGACCAAGTTGATGAGTCACTTGAAGATGAGGAAGATGTTGATGATTTTGATGGATTTGATATGGTCCAAGATCTGCTAGGAGATATCCATAGAGCCACGGTTGGGGTTGACGAGCAAGATAACCATAATCCTGCTGGAGGTAGCATTCCGGAGCCCAATGAGTCATCAACCAGATTTGACGGCTTGCTCAGAAGTGCACAACGTGAGCTGTACCCGGGCTGCAAAGGTCACTCGGTGCTATCCTTTGTTTTAAAGCTGGTACACCTCAAAGATCTTAACCATTGGAGCAACAAATCTTTTGACATGTTACTCAAGCTTCAGAAGGAGGCTTTGCCAGCCGGTAACTCGCTTCCAGCCACGTACTACGAAGCAAAGAAGATGCTGAGAGATCTAGGGCTAGGTTATGAAAGTATTGATGCTTGCAAAAATGATTGTGTTCTATTCTGGAAGGAGCATGAGGACAAGGACGAGTGCCCAGTTTGCAAGGAATCGAGGTGGAAGACACAAAAGGGCAAGGGGAAGCGAGTACCTCAGAAAGTGTTGCGCTACTTTCCCTTAATCCCTAGATTACAACGGCTGTTCATGAACAAGGAAATAGCTTCAGATTTGCGTTATCATAGGGATAAGAGAGTTGTCGAACCAAATGTGTTGAGGGGTCCTCCGGATGGTGATGCTTGGAAACATATGGATAAGAAATATCCCTGGTTGGATGAAGACCCTCGCCATTTGCGGCTCGGGGTTGGCACCGATGGTTTCAATCCATTTGGAATTATGAGTAGCTCATATAGTGTGTGGCCTGTCATTGTAGTTGTGTATAACTTGCCTCCATGGAGAAGCATGAAAGAGCCCTTCCTGCTCATGACATTATTGATCCCTGGGAAGAAGTCACCAGGAAGGGACATTGATGTGTATTTGAGGCCACTGGTAGAAGAACTAAAGCAATTATTTAATCCAGGAGTTGTTACTTTCGACGCTGTTGAAGGAGGTACTTTCAATATGCGTGCAGTATTGCTATGGACTATTCACGACCTTCCAGCACTAGCTTCAGTATTTGGGTATTCTACAATGGGCTACAAGGCATGCCCTGTTTGCCTAGATGGAACCTATTCGCAACCACTTCGAAGCAAAATTGGTTTCTTAGGTCATAGGAGGTACTTGCCTATTCGCCATAGGTGGCGCAAAAGTAAGGCCTTCAATGGTAAGAATGAGAAAGCATTGCCACCAAAACAACTATCTGGGAAAGGCATTTTTGAATTGCTGCAGAAGTTAGATCATCTCCAGGGCTTCAAATACGGAAAACATCCTGGAAATAAGAAAAGGAAGGCATCTTCAAAGGACATGCCAGGGAAAAATTTCACAAAGATGAGCATCTTGTTTGAGCTACCATATTGGAAGGATCTGAAATTGCCACACAATCTTGATGTCATGCACATTGAAAAGAACATTTGTGAGAGCTTATTTGGGACTTTATTAAACATAGATGGCAAGTCCAAGGACACACTTAAGGCCCACAAGGACTTAAAAGACATGAATATCAGAGCAGATCTACACTTGAATGATACGGGAAGTAGCATAGAAAAGCATCATGCATGGTACACATTAACCAGAGATGAGAAACTTGAGTTTCTGCAATTCCTAGAATCTATTTGCTTCCCAGATGGATTTGCTGCAAATATATCAAAAGGTATAAGTAAAGATGGGAAAATAACTGGGCTGAAGACACACGACTACCATATTCTTCTTCAGAGAATACTCCCAATTGGAATGCGAGGATTTCTGCACAAAGATATCTGTGATGCACTTCTGCAGCTTGGTAGTTTTTTCCGCCAATTATGCTCCAAGACATTGAAGCTGGATATCTTGGATAAGTTGGAACAACAAATAGTAATTGTATTGTGCAAACTAGAAATGATTCTCCCACCTACATTCTTTGATATTAGCGTGCACTTAGCAGTGCATCTACCACAGCAAGCAAGGCTTGGAGGTCCTGTACAATACAGATGGATGTTCTTCATTGAAAGGTAGCATGTTCTTCATCACATTAGTCCTTCCACCCTTCTACAGTTCTATTAGTGTGTAGAAATGTGTTGTAATAAGAAAATTTGGGCTGCAGGTTCCTTGGTACTTTGAAAGGCATGGTGAGCAATAGGGCACACCCAGAGGGTTCAATTGCTGAAGCTTATGTTATGAAGGAGTGCTCAACATTCTGCTCCATGTATCTACATGGAATTGAGACAAGGTTCAATAGACAAGAGCGGAATTTTGATGGGGAGAGACAACCACTTGATCGTTTCTCAGTATTCTCAACTAGTTTCCGTGCTTTTGGCCATAGGGATGACCTTATGTTAACACAAGATCAGTATGATTCTCTGTCTTGGTATGTGCTAAATAATTGTGAGGAACTACAAGAATACCTATAGTAAGTATACATGTTATAAACTTTAAGTTATAATTATACATCCTCAACTAGTTAGAAACTCATCCCTCGACATTTCTTTCTAGTGAGCATGAGGATGCCCTACTGGCTGAAGGTGCGGATAATATTGAAAATAGGCAACGTGAACAGTTTGGTTCATGGCTGCGCCAAAGAGTAAGTCCATGCTATTACTTGAGTTAACTTGCAATGGCTTCGCCAATCATGCTACACCAATCCAGGCAATGGCTTCCATGAGTTAACTTGCATTACTTGTGGAATTTAGGTGATCAATCTGCGCAACCAAGGAGCATCCCTAGTGTCTGACTGTTTGTATGCATTGGCAATTGGACCGCATAAGAGAGTACACAAATTCTCAGGATGCATTGTTGGTGGTGTTAGATTCTTGACAAAGGAGCGTGAAGATGGTCGTAAAAGTCAGAATAGTGGTGTGTGCACAGAGGGCCAACATAAGGGGCAAAATATCACATATTATGGTATTCTTAAAAATATATATGTCCTGGATTACCCCAATGATCGACATGTTGCTTTATTTGAGTGTGAATGGTATGATTTAGAGAGTAACAAGCCTGTGAGGATCGATGACGACTTTGTTAGTGTTAATATAGGAAGCAAGTGGTACCAAGATGACTCCTTTGTACTGGCTAGTCAAGTGAGCCAAGTCTTCTATGTACGTGATACAAAATTGAAGGGAGATTGGCTAGTTGTGCAGAAGGCTCCGCATCGCCATCTTTTCGATCCAGAGGTTTGGAATCAAGTCAATGAAGATGATGCTAGCGAAGATATTGCATTTCAAGAGGAGGAAGCTACCAATGTTTCCATCGATGAAACTTTTGAAGGCAATGTCTCATGTCGACATGATGTTGCACCAGAAATTGTTACTGATCCAAAAGATTTGGCATCTTTGAAGGAGAGCCATGTCTCTCAGGATAATTTTGAAGAGGAACCAGAGTAGTAGAATAATATGTGTTGTATCGGGTTACATGTCTCCTATTTCAGGTTATGTTAGACTACATGTGTCCCGTTTCAGGTTATATTAGAATAATGGTGTCATGTTTCAGTGTATATCAGACTATATGTATCCTGTTTCAGGTTATTTCGGATTACTATTGATACTTATGATTTATTTCTGTTGCCACAACATATCTAATTACTATGTAACTCGTGGTTTGTTTCTGTTGACGTAGCAAATCTGATTTCCCTATCTTTCTAATATAAACAATCTGGGTATTGTTCCATTCTTTTAATTCTATGGCAGATGGGACCTGGACGAACAGTTCGCCCACCAAGGAATGCCCCACAATCTCAAGGTCAACATTCTGGGAGTACCTCAGCATCAAAATCCAGGAAGGTGCGTGGGATAAATAAGGGAAAGGGCTTGGAGCGTTTGATCAAAAGGGCAGGTCATCCACTAAACTTGACCATCTCCGAAGAGAGAAGACCTATTGGAGAAAATAATGAACTACTTTCCAGAGAGATTGGACTTCTTACACGGTACCATGCACCTATCCAACGTGTCGGGTGGCATAGTCTTACTGAGGATGATAAGGAGCCGTTGTATGAACTTCTAAAGGTATGTAAGATTATCAAACTTTCGAACTTAGAATATGTGTAGTTTTAACTTTGAGTTCTTTCTTCGTAGCTTAAGTTCAATCTTGATTTCACCCAAGATCATATCAAAGGCTGTGTGGATCTGCTATTCTCTTCAAGCTACAAAAGTTTCCGTCACAAGTGTTATGAACATTATGTAAAATCTGGTGATGATGCTAGAAGCAATCCATATCCTCCCCTTATTGATAATAGAGTTGGAGACTGGATTTGGCTCTGTGATCATTTTGAAACAGAAGAATTTAAGGTATGGTAGTCTTTGAATGGATGTCAACAGTTTTGCATCTATCTTTATCACTCAACCATTCGTTATTTGTTTACAAAATACTACCATATGCAGAAACGGTCCACAATTGGGAAGGCTAACCGCTCAAACCTACCTTATGTTCACAAGAAGGGAACAAAGTCATTTGTAGCGGTTCAACATGAATTAGTAAGTCACTATTACTTATCTTTATCTTGTGTCACAATTGTGGTGAAAGCAGAATATCGAAACTTGTAGCTATCTTATATTCATGTCTTTTGACTTTGAATCTTGTATTATCAGAATTGTGGCGATATCAGACTATACAAGGAGTGTTACTCTAGTGATAAGAAGGGATGGGCATCAGAAGATGCCAGGAATAAACATGTAAGTACCATGTAACAAATTAATTCCTGTTGAGAGAGATTAAGCAATGAGAATACTTAGATACAAATGAGAACTAGAGAGCAAGAAATGGGAGAAATGACCACTAAAACAGAGAAAAATAATAGCTAGAGCTTTAACCGTGCTTGAAACTGTTTCACCATGTGCATGACATAGGTACAAACTTTGAAGTGCCCTGTTTTCTCATGACCTGTAGTAGATGATGCACTATTATTAGGGAGATGTGCATGAAATCTCCCTGACTCAGCAAAGTAAAATACTTAGTATTTCTGTTTAACTTATGCTGGTCACATTTTCTAAAACTCAAACCATAAAGAAATTCAAAAAGGTCATTCAACTCAAACCATAAAGAAGTTCCAGGTGTAAATATTTCTGTCAGCTGAGCTATGCCTTTCTTTGCATAATTTTCTGCAAACAGCATACTGAAAAAATTAATGGAACTGTTTCCTAATTCTACGAACATGAAAACAATTAAATGAGCAATAGTAGGGTAGAAATACTTGCCTGTTTAATCCTTGAGTAGATATATATTGTTAGATACTCCAAACATATGTACGTCAGTTTAGAGTTTCATTCATATACGTGTTTGAGTTTTAGGCCGTTTGGTCCTAGAAGTACCAGTGCGTATGAGTCGTGGAGTCTTTGTAATCAGCTATATAAAGGAGAAAAGCTACAGGGAAGCCGTGGCGGAGGGGGAAAAAGATCAATCTGGCGTGTGTGCATGTCGCAAATTTCGAGCTAGTTTTAGCTGTAGGCCATCGTGTGTTTTGCTTCTAAACAAATTAGCTTCCGGACGTATTTCGGTCGCTTCGTCCTCGTTGTTCCCGGGCGTGCTGCATCGTCAAGATCGAAGCTGCGCCAACAGATATAACATCTTCCCGTAAAAAATAAATAGATATAACATCTTTCACATCCCCTGGACTGCAATATTTTGTGTCAGAAAGAAAGAGATCAGGATGCCAGATAGGTGACAACATATTACAACAATAGAATCTACTGGTATTATGATAATACTGGGATGGATTGTAAATCACCAGAGAGAAAAAGAGGCACTTATCGTGCAACCCAAGAGGTAACTCATCTAAAAACATGTTGCCCATCCAAAACCGGTGCCTGATTCTCCTCCACAGGCTGTTGGGCTTGATGGCCGGACCGGGAATATATGATTTCAATTGCCTGGCAGAGAAGGAACATGATCAAGGTGCTCTGATTTAGGTATTATAGGTTCAAAGTTGTTAGTGTTGCATTATACTAATAGTGAATTTGGGTACTTTTAAATACATCATTATGTTGCTGCAATTAAGAATGTAAATGCCTTTCATTTCTTGTATTATTAATGCAGGAAGAAATGTTGCAGAAGCAAAAGGAACCCATAGAGGAGGGTGAAGTACCTTTAACAGAGCAACAGATTTGCGAGCATGTGCTTGGTAAGGCATATGGTTACATCAGAGGTCGGGGTCATGGACCAAAACCAAATAGAAGGGCTTACTCAAGCGCATCAAGCTCAACTCAGCATGTAGTGGAAGAATTGGCCTCTACAAAGGAGATTGTTGCTACACAACAAACTCAAATTGAGGCTCAACAATCTCAACTTGAAGCTCAACAGAAGAAGATCGATTGGCTACAAAGTGTCGTGTCTAACTTGGTTGGCATTTCACCTCCTATGGACGGCACTACTGCAACAGGGCTAGGTTTCACAACTGAGCGGCCAATGCCATCTGACGGAATAGGTATGCAACACATCAATCTCAACTATTTTTGTCATTTTTATTCACTGAAAATATATGTAGCATATTGCTTTTGTTAAAGCATTCCAATTTCTGACACAGGTTCGCTGATGTCTAACACTGTACAAAGGATGTCAAGTTTTCCAAGATCATTTGCAAGGTAATGTTATTTTTCCCATGCTCTGGTACTTTAGATGATGCCTCCTACACCTGCAGCTTGCTTAGATATAACAGTGTACTTGGTATCAAGATCTTCTAATCACGATAGTTCTTGCTAATAATTCTGTAACGGAAAATGAAGATACTCATCATGAATATATGGACTTACAAATTCCAATGTATAGCTAGTAATACATGTATACATTTTCAACAGTCATTTGAGGCCAGGATATAGACCTACTCCAACTTCTTCTTCTGATGGAAATGGTATGGTCAGTTTGCCTCTGCTTCAAACAATCAAAATACTATGTGATTTGGCAAATTTCTTCATGATCTTAATCTTGATGGTCCAAATTTGTGAATCACAGGCTCTCTGGTGTCGGATGGAGGGTCTAGGTATTCATGATCAGTGCTACCTTCATTTTATGTTGGTTAGTTGCCTTTGTCTACCATCCTTTTCATTTTTCTACTGACATACAGAAAGCAATTATAGATTTGGTGGAAAACCAGTAGCTAACGGCAAGTTGATGATTTTTGAGGATCCTTTATAGATTTCTTGTGTTCTCGGTCGTGGCTGATTGTAGATTTTTGTGGTGAAACTTTGGCTGCTGACATGATGGTATTGTGGTTTAGAGACACCACGCCATTATGTCTAGCGTTAAAATGGATACTTTCTTTTTGCGGGTAGAAACAAACAGATTCTACCCAAGTGATCAGTGTATGTGTTAACCTTTAGATTGACTGGATTAAGACTTGAGTCCAGTAGGAAAGTGAAACAAATACGAGTAGATAACAGAAAATATCTAACGAATGATCTTCAGTGGTGCCATCTCTGACGATTTGGCTGATATTTTTAGGGTTGTGCCACTAGATGAAACTTTGGCTGCAGAAATGGTGGCGTTGTAACCTGAAGAAAATAGCTACATATTTCTATGCCTGTTATCATCCACAAATGAGCTTTCATAACTGAGACTGATAGTAGAATTAAAAGTAGGTAGGTGACGCACTTTCCTGTGTATGTGTGTAGTTTTTCTTCCTGTCGATGTTGTTGAGCTTCTGAGCTATGGCAAAGCTGATCAAGTGACTGGCAATTTGGTTTCTCCAGCTTAGTTTGTTGGCATGCTTGCAGTCTTTCTGATGTTTCTCATGTCTGATGTTGTTAATGAGATAACATGTGCTCTGGCCACCATTATATAGGAGATGACCTTGGAGGAGCAGCGGAAAGCAATACTCGAGCTAAAGACCGATAAGAGAAAACTATTGCCTCTGCATTTCTTGCACATCTAGTAGACTATGTTGGATCTAAAGAAAATTCAGTGTACAAATGCTAAATGTAATGTTTGGATCATATTGGGGTTTACTGATTGGATCATATGTTCAGATCAGTACTAAAGATGGTACTGTACTTTGCAAATGCTAGAGTGGTATTTCCTACTTGCGAAACAAAATTCAGATTAGCATGTAATGTTTGGATCTTAAGTGTACAAATGTTGATTATGAACTTCTTATTGTCAAATGTCTAAAATTCTGAGATTTCTTGCATACTGTTAATGTCAGCGTGTGACAATATATTGTACCTATGATATAGTTGCTTTCTCATGCCTATAGTTACCAAGGTTTACAATCTTTTGATTACAAAAGATGTCTAGTCTCCAACATGTAGCTGGTCTCTACATTCTTTTAGTCACCAAGCCTTGGCTGGTCACTTGATATCTCTAGCCACTAACCATGTACATGGTGGCTGTACATTTTTAGCAACCAAGTCGTCCATGGTCTCTAGATATCATTAGTCACCAAGTCTCCCTTGGTCGCTAGATGCCATTAGTCACCAGATTTGGTTGGTAGCTATTGGTATGACATTTAGTGACCAGGGTTCTCAATGTTGGTCGCCACTGCGAAGCGACCAAGTAGTGTTGGTACCAGTAGACCACCAGCGACCAATTTTGTACTTTTAGCAACCGATCACCTTGGTGGCTAAAACTCATATCTCTAGTAGTGATGATTCAGGTTTTATCAACTAAAACAGAACCTCGGTAAATAAAACATTAGGGACATTATGGTACTAGCAATTATCGTGAAGATATATACTGATCTAAAATGCATTTTTTTTCAACCATGCAGGAGAATTGCATGTGATCAGCATAGAATTGTTATGCTATCCGTGTCAAGATGAAAGAAACAATTATTGTGTCATGCACTACACTAGCAGGTCCTGATGTCATAGTGCACTACACTACGCCATATGACCACTGGATAGAAGAAGAATGCACGGCGAATTCCAAGCTAGGGGGTGGTCAGGCAAATAACAATGTGCAGTGCCCTTTCTTTAGTTTTCATTCAAAGATCAATTGGTCGGAAAACCTCTGTATTGGACCATATATAGTTCCCAGTATCAAGAAGATGGGACGCATTGATGTTAAATTGTTAATGGATATATCACGATGGGATGCATCAGAAACCTGAACCGGTTGTTATATATGTTAGAAGGGAGAGAGGGATTTAATGGAATAATTGATTGTATTGCTTGAGCCTCGTGGGCATATATATAGGAGTACAATGATCGTCTTGGAGTACAAGACAAGGCAGGACCAAATCCTAGCCTATCCTATACTTCCTAATAATCATATACTCAACATCCGCCCACAATCACAACGGTAGCGACGCATAAGGTGAGACTAAAGAAGAATCCAAAGGTAAGCCGACAGACACCCCCCACAGTCGTAACGATCGACGCATCTCGGAAGTCGTGGCTGGAGTGGCAACCGACGAGGTTGCTCAAGCAAGGTGGTAGCCCCTTCAGGCCGTAGCGCAGCGGCCCGCAGTCCACTCTGCCGTCACTGCGTGTCGACCTCCCATGGTATGCGCCGCACCGTCTTCCTCGGCGCGGGAATGCCACCGTCCGCGCCGGTCTTCGTCATGCTGTCGAGTTCCTCGCCTACTTCGAGCACCGCCGCTGCGCTCCTAACCAAGCCTCCGCTGCCGCCACAGCTATTCTTCGGCCGCCGCCGCCGTCGTCCGTCCACCCCCTTCATCTTCGTCCAGCACCAGCCCGTCGTCAGCATCGCCGTCATCTACCCCGACCACTTCGTCTACTCCGACCACCGTTGGTGACATCGGCCCCGCCCCGATGGACGCTGCAATCGTCATCGAGTTCTTCTCTACTGGCCCCTCCGACTTCTCCGACATGGCGTGCAGGTCCCCGTCTATGCATGCCTGGTGCTGGCAACACCGATGCGTGCCTTCATCCACGATATGTCCCCGGGCTTCGTCTTTATCCGTCTACACATGCACGGTGCTTGCAACACCGATGCGATGACGGTCGGCAGGGCGGTCGTACAGGCACGGTGTAGATTGACGGGCCGGCGCGCGCGGGACGGCTGTGATGGGCCACCGCATGGCATGAGGCCGCCGAGTCGGGGTGATGCAGGAGTCCCGGTCAGAGCAGGGCGGCGACAGCCGGCGTAGATCGACGGGCAAGCCGACGCGCGAACGGCGGATGAATACACCTCTCAACTTAGTTTTCAACTTTCTTGAACAGAGGTTTCTGTCCTGCCAAGGTATCCGTACTTGTTGCGGTATGCTCCAATCTCCTACAAGGTTGTGACCAACCATGGCAAAAAAAGGGTGCTCATTTCTCCTCTAAGTGGAGTAGGAATCATCGGTGGGCATGTCAACTGCATTTCTCCTCAAATAAATGTAAAACATAGCTTATGGAACCTATTAAATTTCCAGCAAGTCACACATGTTGATGTTGTCATGCATTCTTCATGTGAAGAGTAAGTGTATTCCTTCCTCAAGTAAAAAATAGTAGCAAGTCAGTAGGCTTTATGCCTTTTTTGGTTCATAGGATAGGAATTTTATAGGAATAGGAAAGTCATGGGAAGTGAGATGACATGCATGTCAATTCTTCTTATAAAGAAAGAGATGCCATTTGGTGCATAGAATAGGATTTTTTTTTCCATTGAGTCTAGGCTAATATTTTTTTCCCTCCAAAACGTGAAAGATTGATTCATATCCTACATAGGAATAGGAATCCATTCCTACAAACCAAAGGGCTTCAAAGGAATTTTTTCTTTGCAAATCCTATCCTAAAGAATTCCTACAAAAATCCTACAAACCAAAGGAGGCCTTAGCTTTAATTGGAAGCATGTGATCATGGACTTAGTAGTGGACTATGAGATGTTGGAGTGAAACAAACAAGACATGCGTGTCCTATATGAGTTGTGTGAAAGAGTTGATCCATATACTGCCCTGGATGTCCTCGCCCTAGCGGTCATCAAGCAGCACAGCTGCCACTGCCGCCACAAGCAACAAGCATTCGCCGGTAAAAGTGGTTCATCTGTGTAGAATTTGTACCACTTTCCTAGATAGAATGATGTGTCCTTGTGTTCTCCCTTAAAAAAGAACTGACTTTGTGTTGCTTTTTTCTCTAAGTATGGAACAATATTGTAATTCTGAATAATTCTTTTGTGTTTATTGAATAAGAGTGGAAGCCTTAATTCCTTTCATATTTATTCCTAAAAAATATGCTTTCTTCCTTTTGTTTTGAATTGCTCATTTATTTATTTATTATTTGGTTATCCTTAAAGATGGGGAATGGGATTTAATATTCATAAACATGGCAAGCACAAACTATTTTGGTTTTTAGAATAACAAAACCACCAATTCTCGAGGCATTGTAAAATAAAAGGGATTCATGCTGACATACCAGAAATTGGCGTGTCTATCAGAACGCCTTCCATGAAATTTTAGACGTGTTCATTCTTTTTTTTTTAGAACGACGACGTGTTCATTCATGCCAATGTGAAATGTGGCAAAATACATTGGTTAAATTTATATGTAATTTTACGTCAAACGTCGTTAGCGGAACACTACCGGTCGACGCCAGTGCTAGATATCCATTGTATAAACTGTGAAACAACTAATGTGATGTGCACTACACGAGCATCTATCTATGTGTATTTTTAGGAATGTGTACACTACGTGGGCTGTGGAGCTTCCACTATCCACCTACCTGTGCCATGTACGTTCGTATTGCAAATATGCTAACAGTAGCTTAGCTAACACGGTATGAACATTGGGTAGAAGAAATAATGCTCAACGAATTGGAGAACGGTTTCAAGCGTTAAGGGAAGGAGGCATAGTTCCGGGACTGTATTTTTCAGGTACACATGGCCAGGCAAATCTTTGAAGGTACTTAGAAAACAATATGAACATTTACAGTAACAAATTTATATATTGTGAAAATATATGCAATAATGAATCCAACTGTACTAACTTGGTGGTGTATATGTTAATATAATTTTCTACAATCTTGTTGGAAGTATATAAAGTTTGACTTTTAGACAAACCTAATGTGCGGATTGAATAAAAACGGAAGTACTACCGCTGAAGGATCATTTAGCCAGCTGCATCATTACACTTGGAATTTCTAGGCCTAATCTTGCAATGGTCGCCTGGCCTTTAAAATAAGGGTACCTTAACAACAAACCCACAGAGCTTAACAAAAACATAAACTGTGCAGGACACACCTCAATTCCCAGTTTGGAAGAGATGGTTTCATTTGAACCCACGTTTCCCAAATGTTCATGTTCAGATAATAAAACAACAAATGTTGGATGTACATTTATACGGAAACAGCGGGAGGTGAAGTTTTATCATGTTTTCTCAAGCCAAGAAAAGATTTGAATACAATCCTCAGCTCGGTGTTCAGCTTTCTTGAGCGGTCTCGGTCTTCCCGAGGTGCTCATACTGGCTGCAGTCTGCTCCTATGTCCTTCAAGGCTGTGATCAACCTTGGCAAGATTTTGCCCAATGCAAGTTTGAAGCCCATGGAGCAAGAGTACTCCTTGTTAGTATCAGTGGGGCAGGCATCGTCATTCAGCGTGCCGACCACAGCTCCTTGCAAGTAGGCCTCACAAGCTTTGAGAATGTAGTGGCCGCGCTTGCAGAAGTGACTTTTCACAAAATCCTCGAAATTCTGCAGCAACAGTACATGTAACAATCGGAACATCAAAGGATTAAATCAAGTTTTGGCAAAGGTTCTCGATGGTATTGCAATTAAGATAGAAAAACGTCATGAGATGTGATTATATGCCTACATGTGAGAACTAGGCTGTAATGGAGTTAAATTTTAAATCAAAAGGTTGCCATGAAGCAAGACTCTGCTGATGCAGGTGATGGTTCGGGTTTTATATCAACTAAAAACAGAACCTCAGTAATTAAAACCTTAGGAACATTATGGTACTCACAATAATCATGAAAAATACTAGTCTTGCTATTAAGAAAAGATAAATGTATATTGGCTCATGACAGAGAAGTAGAAAGGTTTAACATGGTGCTAAGAAAATGTAGTCTTGTTACTAAGAAAAGATTACCCCGGCTGAATTATTAACTACTTAATGACAGTATGACACCAATGCAATGGTTATCAAGAGGGGGAGGGGGAGTGTATTACCATAGGAGGCCGCCTCAAGATATACAACATGGATTTCACGCTTAGCAGATATGTGTTTTCGTTGTATGGCAGTGCATTCTTCTCCCCTTCAACAGTACCGACTTGCTTCTCATATCCAGCTTCATTGAAATAGGGCTTTTCATTGAGAACTAGTCCCTGAAGTGAGACTAGTACTTGGAGAATACTAGATGAGGATGGATCCCATACTTCATTCCCTCTGCCAGTCCAAGTATTTAAGAGGCTTAAACAAACCTTCCCATCCACATAAAGGTTTGGATTTACACGCAAGCCGCCAGAATGATAGTATGCCGACTGCAGATTTGGTAACAGATGTTAGAGATTGGAAAGTTGAAGGCAGTATCACCAAGCTCCATGGGCTCACTTAAAACGTAAACTGAAAGCAGCTGCGGTAACAAAAATAGTTTAATTGTGGTAATTACCGGAGGAGCTTGTGGAAACTCAGGTGGAAGGTAGAAGTCAAAGAAGAACAGACCATCTTGGTATGGTGTGCCACTTGCTCCAATAATCACAGCTCTCATGAGATCCATACGATCCTCAAATACCCTGACATAAATATAATCTACAATTGCAGTAAAAAGAATTATCAGAAAACCATAAAATACTTGTCTAAACTCTTTTTATGGTTCAACCGTGGTACCAGATGAAGACAAAACAGACCTGGTAGATTCTTCTCAAGTATGCCCCATTCTTGCTGAACTTTTTTGACCCACTTTCTTCCACCGGTACCCTGGAACATTGTTTGGCTATTTGTAAGCAAGAGAAGAAATACTAACAAAATATTACAGCAGAAACAAACTTACCAAAAAAAAGAATGCCCTTAAAAACAAATGTTTGTTCAAGATGCGACACAAAAGCGTAACACATGTATGGATGTGACACAAAAGAACTTACATGTGCTATGTTTTCAAGGTAGTGATGGTCCGGAGGGCACTGCAGAACATCAAAGTGTTTCAAGCAATCAGAATCTGCAGGCTCGTCAGCCATAACTACATCTACGGACTTCTCAGCATTAGAGTCATTTGTTGTCACAGTGGTGCTCTCCGATGCTGCCATGCGGTTCTCATCCTCGTTTTTATCAATGTCATCACCAGATTCTGAAACCTCGTTAGACTGCTGAGATTCAACTTCATCCATAGCATCTGAGTTTGACCCATCTAAATGCTTTTTACCTCGGGCGAAGATCTCACTCGCCAGTCGCGTAACAAAGCCAAAAGCAACAGAGAGTGGACCACTTCCAACAGAAGTTTCATCTTGGGAATTGAATGACCCATTTTCCATTTCAATGCTATTCTGGACTGCATTTTGCAGATCATCCTGAAACAGAAAGCAGCAATCAATAAAGGGAACAAAAAGAAGGTAAAAGGTGCTACGGAGAGGAATGACTGGACCCAAAAAAATGGCATCCTAGCAGCAGATAATACATTTGCAGGATCATCAGGCAAGTCCATTTCATTGTCATCAACTGTCTCCCAGCTACCAGCATCGGAAGGAGCTCCATCATCTATTGAGCCACCGTCATCTTCTCGGCCAACAACATATATCTCATGAGGCCCAACCTGAAATAACAATACGAGACCATTAGCAAAATATGCAGGTCATGAATGGAGCAGGTTAGCTTTCTGCAAGTCTCAGGTAAAACGGTAAGAGGAACATGATTACAAAAGGTTAAGCTGGACAATCCTCAGTGGAAGGGCGTGGCAAAAGTTAAAAATCAAACTAGTCAGCAGCTGATATGTGATAACAATAAACTCCTAATGGTGGTTCTTTCACATAAATAATGGCACTTCCTGCGTCAAGAGCACAGATGTAATACCTTTGACACCGACCCATCACCCCAAGTGACTTCAATCTCACCATCTTGGAAGCCCACTATATTTCCAACCCATGAGAGGTGGGTAACTTCTGAACTAGACTCCTTCTGTGAAAGTTGTTCCTCTGCAGCAACATCAGGGGGCACTGCATTTGAAGCAGCCGATGCTTCTTCAGAATCTACATTCTTGTCCAGCTCCATCGTGTTTCCACCATTGGATGATTCCATAGGATGTGAAACAGATGGCAAGCGAACAACAACATCTCCATAGCAATAATCATAATCCGGGTGGCCGTCAAGTTCATATGCACTAACAACTTCAGTGCACTCAATTTCCCTAGGCTCCTCTGAGTGCAACGAAGACTTAAACCATGATACAGACACGGTCCGGTCCTTTGCATTAACACTTCTAACAAGACCCACACGCCTTGTTTCAGAAGGCTGGTCAACATCATCAGAGACCTTTTCCACAGCATACTGCTCTGGGAAGAATTCATGATCATTTGGAGTCTGGATCGGGATCAGAGACGTGGAACTTACTCCACATTCTTTTCTCCCATCTTGCCACAGTACATCAACCTTTGTATATGTATCTGCAATAAGCAGGGCACTTTCAAAGCTCTCATCTCTTCTTTTTGCTCTTTTATCCTTTCTGACAAAAACTTTTCTGATCTTCTTTCTGTAAGTAGCATGGTCATGCACTCCCTCCTTTGGAAGGGTTGATACACTAGTGCCAGATTCTGAATCTTTGGCTACGCATGAATTATCTCCATCTGACATATTTGATCGATCTGCAAGAGAATCACCATGTTTCTCCAGGGGATTTACATCTGTTTTAGTATTTTGAGCCTGTTCAGCCTGAACATCAACGGCAGATTCAGGAACATCAGCCTGCTCAGAATTGAGCTCTTTCATTTTTGAACACTCCATTAAAGTGTCATTGGCACATGATGATGTGTGTGGTTGAGGATGACACCATTCAGCCAATTGCCAGCTTGCATATGAAAAGCAAGACAGAAGAGTCAGATCCTTTGGGTTCTGCTCCTCAGGGGGGACAGAATCTTGATTTGTACCACAGTGTGCAGACGCAATCCAATAGACTATGACAGCAGCAGTTTCCACCTTTGTGACAGTAGCTTCAAGACGACTTGCTTTCCACATCCCATGAAGCCATCTGGATGTTTTGTACACAGATGAAGACACTGCCTTCACACGCTGTCCTGGATAAAAGGGGCAGGCTGTATCTGGGTGCATTGGCCCTGAGGCAAGCCTTAGGCGCATAGGATCTGCCCTTGAAACCTTGCAGACAGAACCATCATCAAACAACACACTAACATTATCAAACACTTCATCAACCCGACCAAGCCATAGCCCGGAGACAACATAATCACCCACATTAAATTCCCTGATGCGTCTCAAATCCTTTGCAGATACACCCTTAATCATCTCTCCATGAGCACCTTGCAAATCAACCACAAGACTGACATCCGCAACAAGCCCCATCTGACCAGTTGGATCTGAGGAAGAAGCAACCATATCCCCATGGAGGAAAGTTCTGTCAACAACCACCACACTGTCAATATCTTCCGTCATCTCTGTTCCATCGATCCATAACACCCTAACCTTGTTATCAGGCAGAGAGCTCTGACTGTCAACATCATCTCCATGACTTGCATTATTGGCATTATCACCGTCAGGACCAACATTTTCAGTTTTATGAGCGCTTTTACGCTCATTCTCCTCAGCATCAGATTCATCGTCAGTGATGCTACCTTCAGAATCATATTCGCCAGCTACTTCCATCACCAAACCACGGGCATCTTTGTTTGATTTCAAGCTGACGACATCTTCTCTGTAAACAAATACGTCTGCTACTTCTTCAGGCTCGCCAGCATCATCAGATGTCTCATTTTCCTGGTTCTTCTCAGCAATACATTCAGGGACATTTAGTAGGTTCTCCATGCTTGAAGGAAGCTATACAGGCAGATTCCCAGGAACTGTGAAGCCTTGCGTTTAACTGAAACACAGAGAACAAGTTCCAAGTTAACAACAGGAGGACAAAAGAAGTTGGTCGAAAACAACATTAGCAATTCAGACAACGTGTTTAGCTCAATTAACATTAAACCAACAAAACAAATGCAGACTAGCACTTTTCTCTTATAACTCTTAAGACTACAACGTCAAAAAAGATGCAAATAAAGGCACAACTAACTCATACTGAAAGAAGAACAAGATTTCACTAATCACAGGGGATAAGGATCCTCTGTTAGGGTAAGAAAATCCATGTGATGTGCAAATTTCTGGATCTAGCTATAGAAGGATTCAACTGAAACAGCAACGGAAAGAATTTGAATTTGTGACTAACATGTTGAGTAATAAATAATATGGTACGTTATAATGGCATTGAATAAGCAAACCAGGAAAACAACACATTTGTCGGTGCATCCGAATGGCATATTTGTCGCTATGCGCAGTTTGTACACAATCTTTTTTTATTCGCCAACGCAATACATCACAAACTGCTATAAAGCAATGCGTGCGCTTGGTGCGAGCTCCTCGAGTTAGTAATGCCAGTAGCATATACAAAATATATATACCTTCAAGTATGGTTCAAAGGGAGCCCACTTAAACAGCAACTGGGTTCACCTGAAACAGCAACAGGGAGAATTTGAAATTAAGTGTGGACTAACATGTTGAGTAATAAATAATATGGTACATTAACATGGTATTGAATAAGGAAAACAGGAAAACGACACATTCGTCAGCGCATCCTAATGGCATATTTGTCGCTATGCGCACCTTACGCAATCTTTTTGATTTGCAAGCGCATTACATTACAAACTGCTCTAAAGCAAAATGTACACTTGGTGCAAGCTCCTCGAGGAAGTAATGCCAGTAGCATACACGAACTATATATACCCTAAAGTTTGGTATAACGGAAACCCACTTAAACAGCAACTGGATTCAACTGAAACAGCAACGGGGAGAACTTGAAATTAAGTATTGACTAACATGCCGAGTAATAAATAATATGGTATTGAATAAGGAAAACAGGAAAACAACACGTTCGTCATCGCATCCTAATGGCGCATTTGTCGCTACGCGCATCTTACGCAATCTTCTGATTCGCCGACGCATTACATTACGAAGTGCTACTAATTGAAGTGTACACTTGGCGCAAGCTCCTCAAGGAAGTAATGATAGTAGCATATACGAAATATATACCTTTAGGTTTCGTACAAAGGAAACCCACTTAAGCAGCAACTGGATTCACCTGAAACGGCAGATTTGAAATTAAGTATTGACTGACATGCTTAGTAACAAATAATATGGCATATTAATATGGTACTGAATAAGGGAAACAGGAAAACGACACGTTCGTCGGCGCATCCGAATGTCATATTTGTCGCTACGCGCATCTTACGCAATCTTCTGATTCGCGCTGACGCATTACACTACAAATTGCTATAACTTGAAGCGTACACTTGGCGCAAACTCCTCATCAAGTAAGTAAATAACACTAGCACATTCGAAATCTACGCCGCCAAGTTCGGTACAGAGGAAGGATAGCCCACTTAATAAACTTCGACGAGGAATACTTCAGGGGTTGTGAGCACGCCACTCATACACCCCAGTCGTGCTGTTGGTGCTCTGCTACTATATATACTTATATATACTAACCTAATGTGATCTCTGTTTTTTCTCAATCCAATCCTAGTAGGAGTATATATTTTTTAAATTCCCTGGACAGCGGAGCAGAAATCGCATGGCCTGTCCCCTCTACTTCTCATTGGAGTCTCGATTACCACGTCAACACGGAGAAAAACATCCCATAATAACCAGAGAAGGAGGCCGACTACGAGTCGAGTTCAACGGAATACGCCGGAACCGATGGCTGGCGTGGCGGGGGGACGCAACCGCCCTCCCTCTTCTGCGAACCAATCTAGAGACCACGGGGACCGGCCCGCCCGCCGATCGATCCATCCATCGGCGTCGACGGCCCAAATCCAGCAGCGCGCGACGCACGTCGCGAGCGAATCGGGGGCACGGGCGGCGGGGACGCGGGACGCCGGGCACGCGGGAGACGGCCCCGGAACCGGCGCCGCGGGATCAGGGGCGGAGAATCGAGGGCGTCGTGCGTGGAGGGGGCGGAGGTTTGGACGGGACGGGACGGGGCGGCGCTGACCTGGGGCGGAGCGGAGCGGACCGCCGGCCGCGGGATCGCGCGGCGGCGGCGGCGGCGGCGGCGATGCGGCGTCGCGCGCGAGCGTGCCCTAGGGTGGGGGCGGGGTGTGGGCGATGGGTTGCGGGCGGAGTGGAGGATGTGGGGGGCGAGAGAGGGGTGAAGAGGCGAGGAGCGAGCGAGAGAGAGACGCGGTTGGGGGCGGTGGGGAGGGGCAAAATGAGGGAGGCACGGTTGGGTTTCGGGCTGCGGTCGCGGTTGCGCACGCCACGATGAGGAGAACGGTTGGGCTCGCTCATAACACATACGCAAGCACTTGTATACACACACGCATACACTCTTCTCTATAAGCGCATACACGCACATCTTACCCCGCTGTTTGAGCGGTTGCCGCTGTGCGCTTTCCTCACAAAAGTCTACGGCGACGCCTGCTTCTTTCTTTCTTTTCCTTGGATATATATTTCACATATTTTTCTCTCACACAATCTCTAGAAAGCTTCTTAGGTATTCCATACATTTCTCACGCAATGCATTTAGGGTTTTTTTTAAAGGGACGCGGTATGAAGGACTCCTCATCCGGTTGGTCGTTCCCACAAGACGAAGTTTGTGGGAACCGGAGATTTATAAAGCTGCAGGATTCATTTCTCTTTCTGCAAAGGGAGTTGAAGGTTGAAATTTATACTCAAAGGTGGGGAGGGTGAAAAGCGGACAGTGGAGATGAAAACACGTAAACAAAAGTGTGGGATTTAGTTGGACATTTTAGATTTTTTTTCTTTAGATATGATGTGAGAGTCTTGATAGTAAGTTGAGTTTCATTTGCTTTCGGTGTGCTATCACATGTGGATATTTCTACTCGCGCCTTGCTTGCCTATGAATCATGGTTATCATGAAAAGCGGTGTGGCCATGTCTTGGATGAAACATGTTTAAAGGGACATAGTTTTAGTATTCTTGTTGAAGTATTTCGTAACATTTGTATTGGCCAATCTTTTAGATTTCATGGGAACTTATGAACGTTGTTTTGATGTGGTGTGTGCCATGGCATGTCGTTGTTGAGCGGCGCCGCTTACGGCACCCACGTTGACATTAGCATATTCTTTTCCCCTTGGCTATTACTGATGTTTTCCCTCACGGTGTGGGGAAAACTCCCTCTTAAAAAAGATTGCAAGGAAAACTGAAGTCACTTAGTTCCTATATTTCATGTGTTTTTCTGAAAGTTTTGTCGATGCAAATTCAAGGCTGGACTTAAAGGTTTTGTTTTTCGCATAACATTGTCTATGCATGTTATTCCATCCCCTCCATCGTGGCGTTGTTTTGATGGATCATGGGTTTGTCACCCCGTTAAATATGGAGAGATGAACTTTGCCAAAGTCCGAGGTTAAAACTACTTTGGTTGAGGATTCAAGTTGGAAGTGGGGACTTTACTTTTTTCCAACAGGTGTTGATAGTGGAAACTGGGTCCGGCTCCCTGCTGGGAACCCTGCATGGATTTTCCTGCAGAGCCAACAAATGTTGACGCGCGTCCTGGTAGGTCCCACCTCTGAAAATATATATATTTTTCGCATCTGCTGCTAGGACGCCGTCCATTGGTTGACCTCGCTTGCACGTCCATTGGCTGACCTCGCTTGTGCGTCCATAGGCTTGTTGCCGTCCGTGTTGTTCTCCTCGAGCAGCACACTCCATTTTTCTGTTCCAACAATGGCAGCTAGAGCTGGTGCACCTTGTCGTGCTAAAACTTGTGTGCGGGCCTTGTGGCGGAGGAGGCGAGAGAGAGCTGAAGAGACGAGGAGCGAGAGAGAGAGGAGACGGGGCGGAGGGGGGAAATGAGAGCGACATGGTTGAGGTTGCAGTTCTGCAGGCCATGATGATGAGACAGGTTGGAGTTGTGTTTCGCGTGCGGCTCGGCCTCACCCCTCTCTCTCTCTCTCTCTCTCCCTCTCGGTGGGACATGGCACGTGTCGTGCCAGGTCGCTGTTGAGCGATGCCGCTCACAACACCCACGGTGACTTTTGCTCCTTCTTCCTTTCCCTCGGCCAGTTGTACACACATTTTTCTCTCGCACAATATCTAAAAAGAACTTCTATATCAATGCATTTAGGGTTTCTCTTAAAGGAACGCGGTTCGAACGCCGGCGCTTGCATACACACGCGTTTGTGATTTATGTCCGTTTGAGTTTGAGTTTAGATGCAGGCTTTTCATTTCGTGCACGGATATTTATGTAAGTGTGTTCCTTCTATTGCTTGACGGATCTTGGGTTCCACGGGTGGTTAGTCGTTTGAAGAGACGAAGTTTGTGAAAGTTTTTTTTTTTGCATATGTTGTTGAATATTGAAAATTGTACTCAAAGGTAGGGAGTGGGTCCAAAAGTGGCCAATGGAGATGAAAACTGTAAACAAAAGTGTGGGATTTTGTTGGATATTTTGGATTTTTCTTTATGTTCGATGTGAGAGTCTTGAGAGTAGGTTGAGTTTCATTTGCTTCCGGTGTGCTCTCACATGTGGATATTTCCACTCGCGCCTTGCTTGCCTACGAGTCATAGTTATCATGAAAAACGACATGGCCATGTCTTGGAAGGGACATAGTTTTATTCTCTTTAAAGTATTTTGTAACATTTGTATTATGCCAAACTTCTAAATTTCATTGGAACTTATGAACGTTGTTTTGGATGCGGTGTGTGCCATGTCATGTCGTTGTTGAGCGGCGTTGCTTACAGCACCCATGTGACATCAACATCTTTTCCTCCTTGGGTACTACCTTTTCCCCCTTCACAATGTGTAGGGAAAACTCCATCTTAAAAAAACTGCCAAGGAAAACTGAAGTCACCGAGTTCCTACATAGATGTGTTTTTTGAAAGTCTTGTCGATGCAAATTCAGGGCTAGACTTGAAGTTTTTGTTTTCCGCATAACATTGTCTATGCATGTTATTCCACCTCCTTCGTCGTGACTTTGTTTTGACAGATCACAGGTTCGTCGTCCCGTTAAATATGGAGAGATGAACTTTGCCAAAGTTCGGGGTTAAACCTACTTTGGTTGAGGATTCAAGTTGGAAGTGAGGACTTTCCTTTTTCCCACAGGTGTTGATAGTGGAAACCGGGTTCGGCTCCCTGCTCGGAACCCTGCACGGATTTCCCCGCAGGGCCAAGAAGTGCGACACGCGCCCTGATAGGTCCCACCTCTCAATATATTGGTTGACCTCCCTTGCGTGTCCGTCGGCTTGTTGCCGTCCGTGCCCTTTTCCTCGAGCAGCACACTCCGTGTTTCCATTCCGACAATGGCACCTAGAGCTGGTGCGCCTTACCATACTAAACATTCTGCACGGGCATGAGTAGAGGGTGGTGAGATCGCCGAGGAGCACCGGCGACTGGCCGACGATCGAAGCCCCTCCTCCCCTCCAAGCGGGGCGAGCGTGCGACGAAACCCTCAACATCACACAATGACACAAAAGAGCCCCCTTTATCTGTAGAAGATGTCACAAGTTTGGTTGGAGCGTGTTCTTTGCTTGACGGAAGCAAAAAGGAACAACACCTGGGGCATATATATTCTCACCCCGTAGAAGGATCGTGAAAGCTGGCGGTCATCTCATGCGTCCTCCAGCTGAACTTTGTGCCTTGCTTGGCGCCAATGCCATGTGTGTTCTCACACGACACGAGCAGATGGTTAAACGACAGCAGGATGCAGCTGGTTCACCACAAGTACACAGAGATTACCACCTTTTTTTTCCCCGGAGAGAATCTCTAGATGATGCAGCGTTGTTAAAGCAAAGAATAAATGAATCAAAAATCAAAATAATTATCAGAGCCAGGTTTCGATCCTGGGACCTGTGGGTTATGGGCCCACCACGCTTCCGCTGCGCCACTCTGATTTGTCTGTGCTGTTGAAGCAATCCTGTCCTACTTAACGTCTGACGACCAACGGCAAAAACATGTATTGACGCCCCAGGAAGAAAATCCTGACAGTAAAAATACTTTATTCCTCAAATAATGGCCATATCGTGCTTACAAGGAGGTGAGAAATAAAATCAGGGATTTCAGCATCCCCTGAACCATGCTTCAGAGATGCATTAGCAAAAAAGAAAAGCTCGCTTTGTTGCAAGCCAAGACAAATTAAGCAGCAAACCAAAGTGACACACTCCTGACAGATGATTGATACCGATATGCAAGCGTACACGCGGACGGCGACGGCACGGCAAGCAGGGGCACAAGGCACATGTGTATGATCTCATGAAAACGCAAAGCACAAAAGTTGTCTCAGTTATTAACAACCAAACCACTCCGCTCCAGGGAGCACAGGAAAAAAAATGACACAACACACCATCACCCCCTGTATTCTCGGCACCTCACAAGACCAGACGATGCGTGGGAAGGAAACAATGGCAGTAGGGTTCTTCCTGGAGCACACGAACGAATCACATCACAGACAAAAGAAAAAAAAAACACAGGCTAGAAAGCGCCGCCACCACGGCCTGCGGAAAACAGCGACCGACCATAGCGATGTTTATTTCGATAGGCGGCCATGCTAACTGATGAATGGGGATGAGCCTGAGCGCCTACTGCTGCGCCAGTTTCCAGACACGGACGCACGCGTCCTCGCCGGCGGTCACCAGAGTGTCGTTGTCGGAGAAGGAGATCCCGTGGACTCCGCCGAGGTGGGCTCCCTTGATGGTGATGCGGCTGGCCGCTGGCTTGTCTACGTCATATATGATCGCGCAGGTGTCCAGCGACCCCGTGGCCACGAAACGGCTGTCGGGTGACCAGGCCAGGCAGTTTATCCGAGCTGTGTGGAACAGCATGTTCTTCAGCTTCACCTGTCGAAGGAAACAGTATTAGATGGCTGGCAAGTTCAGCTGGTAACAGTATTTTAGGTAAAGCAGTACTGGACATTCCTTGACTGAAATCCTATCCTTGCATCAAGTCTAGCATATATATTTCCAGTAACCTGATGGTTAACAAACCGTGTAAATGGTAGTAGTAGTAAGGTACTTCAGATTGCATTTACCATTTCAGAGTAGTCAAGAACACAGGGTTATGGTGATGAATTAAGAGATAATATCACATTATTAATACCAAATTCACGAGCTTTATTTACCCCAAGAAATATCAACAGAGGCTTCTGTAAAAAGGCAAAACAAAGCAAGTCTCGAGTAATTTCTAGTTGAAAGCAGGTTCAATCACCCAAAAGACACTACAAGCTAGGTGCAAAATGGTATCCTCAGCACAGAGACGAAACGGTTAACACATGGTCAACTGACAGAAAGGGTATTTTCAGAACCAGGACAACAAATTGGGGTATATATGGAGCGAGAAATACTGCAAGGACGTATCCAGAAATGGACAACTTTTTGGGGACAAACAGGACTTTTTTCTAAATTTAAATGCCACATAGAGTGATGTCTAACAAGTTCTGACCTAATAACAGGAAGTCTAGCATCCACTATTTGGCAATTAGAAAATGTTAAAAGTTGACAGTACCTCTCTAGTTGCCCGATCCCATGCAACAGCTTCCCTGTTGGAATCAGCAGAACAAAACATGGAAACATCCGGCGAATAATGTATGGTAGTAATAGGACCCCGGTGTTTTTCAAGTACCGCTTCTTCTGTAACAGTATCACCACTGATGGAATAGATCCGCAGTTTCCCGTCTTGAGCACCAATGATAGCTTCAGTGCCATCAGGAGAAACAGCAGACGAAGTGATAGTGTAACTAACTTTTGTTGTGGAAGTGACGTTTGACTTGTTTAGCAATACGATCGCAGAATCTGTGGTAACCAGTGCAAATTCAGGTTGCTGAAGTGCAATGTTTAAAGCATTTGGCTGGCCCCCTACATCAGCTGACTCGGCGTCTCCACACTGATCTCCATTAACAGGAATTCTGAAGACCTGTTTTCAAGGAGGAAAACATAAGTTCATCATCATAACCGAGCCTAACCATTGTCCAAACAGAAAAGGCACTGAAAAGCTTAAACCCAGTAGACGATTTCATCAACTGATAAAATAATACTCCCTCTGTACACAAATGTAAGATATTCTGCAAAAACGTCTTACATTTATGTACAGAGGCAGTACTATACAAGCCATATACCAACAGAACAAGTCTGTGCATTATAAGTTTTTGGGCATCTCAGGATTCGGGAATAAAAACTATGCATGAAGGTAAAAACACAATCTTCATAGGCATTACTGAACTTGCATTTTCAATCTACCAATTCCCAAGTGACATGAAATTACAATCCCAGGGCAGGTTCAAATCCCCCCCCCCCCCCCCCCCAGACAGATCTATTACCAACAATGAGATACATATGTATTAGAAGCATATCACAACATTGCTGACCGAATATAGGCTTCAAATGCAAGACATGGTTCTTTTGGTAAGCCTATCATGTCCTTAGGCTAAGCATACAAACAATGATTATCACTCTGTTCTTAAACCTATGCATACCATTAAGAGAAAATATTCCCCAAAATACAAATTACATTTATCCTGACATATATTCTGATAACACTAAGCATATGGACCACCTTGGGTTTTCTTAGTTCTTACCTTGTTATCATACCCTGAAGTGATCAGCTCCTCTTCTGTGGCAACAAAGCATTTGATCTGGGTGTTGTTCTTACGAATCAACCTGCCACCATATCCGACACCCTGTATCCATTTTAGGATAACCCCATCATAGCTTGTAGATAGCATAGTTCTTGGGTTACTTTGAGGAAAAAGTGCCAGAGCACTAACAGTCTTCAAATGTCCTGCAAACGATACTGGCTCTTTGTCTGGATTGGTTGCGGAGAAGACATTAAATGTCCCACCAAGAGAGATTGTGACAAGATTATCATTCTGCCAGAGGCAGCCCACAAGCATGTCATCGACACCACCAATACCAGTACAAACCAAAGTTCTGTTCAATGTTCCACTTGCATCCTCATTGATATCCCATACTTTCGCAGTTTTATCAGCAGAAACTGTTAGAACCTAAAGGTACGAGCAACAAACAGAGTGACATTAGGATTAGACCTGAAGGTACGAGCAACAAAGATACCGCCATTAAGAATAGGTACACATATCAAACATAATTACTTAGAGCGAGACAAACTGATTGATGGATAGCAAAGATATATTGCTACCGCTGAAGCACTATGCTAGTTAAAAATTGGATTGGAGTTTCAGCTGTAGACAATGATGCATGCACATCCTAGGTACATGATATATAATTCCAGGATTTGAAGATATTCTACCAACAAACAACAATATAGATAGCACATGTTTTATGATTAATGGCATTATGTTATGTAAACTGAATCTGTGGTTGGCTCTGCAATCATGCCTAACAAAGGAACTCATCATTTCAACAATAGACCAAACCCAAAATTGATGGACCATAAACTGGAGACATTAAGTACGGATGATACAGTAAGTGATATCAGGGAGCAACTCATATCAAACTTACTTGTTTACTGTCAGGACTCCAGCTAACAGCATATATGCTCCCAGTGTGACTGCCTTCACTGGATAGCTCTCCAATCTTATCTCCAGTTTTGCCATCATATATTAAACCCTTCTTATCTGAACTCACAGTGATAAACTTGGTTCCATCAGGTGAATACCGGATACAGTTAACAAAGTTGGTGTGATCCCTGAAATTCAAAGAAACAGGAAGATGTGAAATATATGTGTAGGGGTGCATGACAGTAAATAAATTACAAGATGAAGCATCGGTCCATAAAAATTGACAAGCAAAAGAAGTATTTGTGAAATATGCAGCCAACATGATTCCTACATAGCCTGCGATGAGTGGAAATCATTACACCATGCACGTGAGGACTAGGGAGCAATATGGAGATTCTAAGTACTAAAAATCTCATTTATGTATATACAGAGACAAACAGAAGGTTAATACGTGAACACATAATGTGTATCAAGTATAAATATCTGATTTATGTGCAATAAACCAGAAAGCTAAAGCAAACAAACGTTGCGAGCCGAAAAACTATGAAAACACACTTTCCAGTCAGTGTTAAAGTAATGAAATATGAATGTCAGCAATCACAGCTGACCTTATGGAATGTTTGAATTTGAATGGTGGTCCTTCATAGTAGTTTGCCAGAAAATCTTCACCACATGTCACAATGCGGAATGGTCGGGTTGGCTTGAAATCGCAACTCAAAACTCTCTTTGAGTGCCCATCAAAGTCACCGACAGTGCTGCCAGAGTCCCACCTACGCATTTCAGAGAACTTAGCATAAGATTGCATACCAGGAGTGAAATAACACATAAGAGTTTCATGATAGGATGAACTTGAATGACCACCGCCTTCCATGATAACATATGGCTGGTATGCCCACATGATGCTAACAAAATGAGTATGATCACCATTCGTTACTGAAGTCAAACACAAAGAAAATGGCATGTCTGTTATTCTAATCAACATCTTCCGCCCAAAAAGAAGAGGGAAGAGGATATCCCCATTTCCTCCATCACAAGTCACCCCAATTACAGGAAGGGGGGAAATCCTCGCAGAATGCATTCCAGAATTGACTTCTTAGGGGCAGATCATGACAACAAATTATGTTACCTGCCTTATGATCATTGTAATTACAGGGGATCTATAACCCCAATGTCAATGGCACGTTATCCTTCTAATCTGCGACTCCACCATGTGATGTCTATCATAAATCACTCTCATATACTAGCATTAGCTAGATGTGCACATCCTAATTGACAGATCGATGATAAAAAAAATTGCGCATGCCTAATCCCCAAATCCTTCCAGACCGAGATCGATGCGGAAGGGAAGAGAGCGGGCAGGTGCGCGCGCGCGATCCGCTTACATGAAGGCGCGGACGAGGGACTTGCCCTTGCCGTCCCCGGAGACGACGATGCGCATGCCGTCGGGGGACCATCGCAGGTCGTCGACGCGGCCGGTGATGGGGCGGAACTCGGCCTTGAGGGCGCGGTCGCCGTTGCGGCCCCAGACGCGGACGCAGCCGGAGGCGTCGGCGGAGGCGACCCACTCGCCGTTGGGGGAGAAGCGGGCGACGGTGGTCGGGTAGGCGTGCTCCGTGTAGGCCCAGGCGTCGAGCGGCGCGTCGAGGCGGCGGAAGATGACGCTGCGGCCGGAGCAGTAGGCGATAGTCTCCGTCTTGGCGTCCCCCGCCAGCAGGATCCCGCGCCCGCGCTCCGTCGCCGGCGAGCACGCGTACGTCTCCTGCAGCTGCGCCATTTTTGGGCTTGGTTGATTGATCTGGGAGGGAGGGAGGAGAGGGGGGCCCGGCCGCGAGTGGGACGGGAGTGGACGGTGGTTATGCGGTTACGGAACGCGATGGGGCTCGTCTGGGTACGAATGCTTGGGTTCCGTAAGGATTTCTGCTATGCGGTTGACGTGTGGGGTCTGCCGTAGACGGGTCCACGGGTCAGTCAGAGCAAGGAATAGGTCGAGCCGGGGGAAGGATGATAAATTGGAGGTAACCGTATATCAACCAAGAGCATGTGTAATAAACACTAAACAAATAATCACGGTGAACTGAGTGTGCGTTGGAAGGGCATCGACCCTCAAATTACCCGGGTACATGCTAGGAAGCTGGAGGTTGTGGATTTATGTTTAATTTGTGGCACTGAAAAAGAGGACACGTTTTATGCTTTGTGTCGATGTCCCAATGCTAGAAATCTTTGGCTTGCAATGGCTGATATTTGGCCTATTCCCGATCTTAAAGACATGATGAACACGGGCCCGGAATGGCTTCTCCATGCCCTGTGCAAATTGCCTGATGAGCAGCGCCTGCACCTGGTTATGCTCTTATGGAGAATTTGATATGTTCGGAATGAGGTAGTACATGATAAACCAGCACCGCCAGTTCAGGTTTCTGTATGCTTTCTTAGAAGCTATGTTCAGTCCATTTTGACAATCGCCAAAGAGCCAGAGAAAGACCCCTTGAAGGGAAAATCTGCTATGCTGGATTGTTCTTTTTCTGTTGCACCTGCGGCTACGTCTGAACTGGTAATTCCACCAGCTATGTTGCTGAGACCTGAAGAAGGACGATTGAAACTCAATACAGATGGCTCCTTTGTTTCAGCGGACGGTACTGCTGGCAGCGGCATGATCTTGCGTGATCACAACGGTAATATAGTCCTCAGTGCTTGTCATCATCTGTACCATTGCCTCAATGCTTTAGAGTCTGAACTTGCAGCCATCAGAGAGGGTCTGTCACTTGCTTTACAATGGAGCGAGCTACCTATAGATATTGAGTCTGATTGCTTGGAGGCTATCAATCTGTTGAAGAAGGGAGAAATGGATAGATCTGCGAACAGTTTCATGGTTCATGAAATCAAAATACTCATGGATCAACGAAATTCTTGTATTACTCACATTTATCGTAGTCAAAACAATGTAAGCCATTTGTTGGCATCTTTTGGTAGAACTACGGGTCGTACCATGGTGTGGCTTGGATCTGGACCTGATGAGGTCGTTAAACTGTGTAATTCCGCTAGTAGCTCGGCTACGTGAGTAATACAAGTAATTTCCTGCAAAAAAATTACCCGGGTACATCGGGACAGGCACGGGCGTGTTTTATCATTCAATACGGTCATGTATCGATCTGCTCTATGATTTCAATATATTTTCTCTCGTAAATCAAAGACAAAGTGAGGGTTATGGGTGCCCGAACCGCTGCCAAGTCTTCGTTTGACTAATTTGTCCCATCTAAAACCTTTCTTCCTCGTCAGGGTGCTTTCCCGCCTGACGCCAGCTGCCCCACATTTATGTCGCTGGTAGAGCGGCCGCCCACATTGACGCCGGCCCAGAGCGGACGCGACCTCTCATTGCCGGTATTGAAGCGAAACGTCAATCGAGAGAGCGCCGACCGCTGCACGACTAGCTAAACACGCCTTCTCGCCGCATTCAAGCGGTTTCCTATCTGCATTGAACCCGCGCGTGTGCCAAGGAAAACCTACTTCGGCCACACGTCCGTTCGCAAGCCGACCGGCATTAAACACAGTGTTGATTGGCTCCTCTCGTCTGCCCACTATTTAAACGAGGCCAGACGCCGGGTAAGAACTGCACCACACCTCAGCTCCACATCTCCTCCTTGCACCAGACTCTCAACACTTTCAATGGCATCTGACGAGCAGAAAGAGGAGTTCTCCGCCATAAAAACTAGTTGGGTGGCCCATCGAGCCAGCCGGATACGAGCAAGGCAACTCGCTACTCCACCTCCCCCGCCACCCCAAGCCGTCAGTATCATGGGTGTGGTTGCAGGCGGGGAAGCGCAGGAGCAAGTCATCACTCTAAGCTGGTGCTTGGGGTAGCAACTCGCTGCTCCAAGCCAGCTGATGTTATGTTAGCCAATCTAAGCCTGTGCGACTCATATAGTTGTTGTCGGGCCATATTACCCATCATGTCATGCATTGATTTGTCCAGGAAACAGCCCATGGAGCCATATTTTTTAGACATGGCGACATGTGGTCACTTAAGTTGCTCGTTGTTGTGTATTGTCAAAAAGCAAGTTGCTCATTGTTGTATATTGTCAAGAAACAAGTTTCTCATTGTTGTATCAACTGTATTGATTCTGGTTTGCATAAAGTTATTACTTGATTTGTGCATATTGCTAACAGCCGACAAAAGATGGTGATGGTTGCCCATGGCAAACTTGTGCATATATCGGTCGTTGAAGGAGTTGTTTCAAGCTCGTCTGTAGTTTCGTAACTTGGATATAATATTCCGCCTCCACAAAATGCACATAAAAAGCATCATCGTTTCTCTATAAGTTGTTTTTGAATATATTTTTTGCGGATGAATAATGATTTTGACGGTGAAAGTTTTTGTCTGGCTTTCTTTCGTTGGACCTAGCGACAATTGAGGTGATGTTTCAGTGATCTTCAGCTTCTACGTAGCTCGATGCATGAGCACGGGATTAGTTCACAGCTTATCCTCGCTACTAACGCGCACAACGCACACAACTTAGGTTTTCTGCTACCTCCTGCAGCACAGCCGCCGGGTTGCCTCGTCTCATGTGGCTTTAGGGCCATGCCTAGAGGCTAGAGGCGCGGTGGATCCCGATCCTTGCTAGCGAAATGGCTCCTTTTTAGGTGTTTTTTGAGTTTTCGTAGGATTTATGTCCTGCTCAGGAAGACGAGACGGTGACAACTCTCTGAAGATGCAATAAGGTTCTCCCCGTCTAGCCCCGCCCTGATATGCTTCTAGCATCGTCGTAGGGCATGTGGAGGTTTGTCTCTGGCGGATCTCGTGAGATTCGGTCGATTTTTGTCTTCGGTGGATCTGATCCTTGTTTATCTATTTTCGTGTGTCTACAAGTAGGATCCTTTCGATCTACGCTTCTCTTCATTGGCGGCGGTTGCTGTTCCGGTGTGCGGGTCCCTGGGCCCTTAGCCTGACGACTTCCAGACTATCTAGTACAACAAGGTTTTGCTCGGCTCCGATGATGGAAGGGCGATGAGGACGGCGTGCCTTCGGCTCGCTCCGGTGCTTGTAATCGTAGCTAGGTAGGCTACCGACTTAGATGCAATTTTTACTTCTGATGTTTGTTGTACTTCCTTGATAGTTAATGAATAGATCGAAAGTTTTTTCCAAAAAAAAAACTTATATTCAGCTTTGTTAGTTATACTAATTACAATCAAGATACTAGTTTATGACTCACTAGCTGCGTTTGTTTTCTTCCGTCTGTCACATATTTTTTCAAGCTCAGTGCTTATGTGTGACGCTGGTTAGGATTAACTTAGGTTTGTGACCCCACATGTCAGTGACCTAAGTCATCTGACGTTATGTCAGCCAATTTGAGGTTGTGCTAGTGCTACTCATATAGTATTTGTCGGGCCATATTACCCATCATATCATGCATTGATTTGTCCAGGAAACAGCACATGAAGCCATATTTTTCAGGCATGGCGACATGTGGTCACTTAAGTTGCTCGTTGTTGTATATTGTCAAGAAACAAGTTGCTCATTGTTGTATATTGTCAAGAAACAAGTTGCTCATTGTTGTATCAACTGTATCGATTCTGGTTTGCATAAAGTTATTGCTTGATTTGTGCATATTGCTAATAGCCGACAAACAATGGTGATGGTTGCCCATGGCAAACTTGTGCATATATGGGTCGTTGAAGGAGTTGTTTTAAACTTGTTGTATGTAGTTTCATAACTTGGATATAATATTCCGCCTCCATAAAATGCACATAAAAGCATAATCGTTTCTCAATAACTTGTTTTTGAATATATATATATATATATATATATATATATATATATATATATATATATATATATATATATATATATATATATATATATATATATATATAGAGTCGCGCTATTCGTCACCCTGGGTGAGTAATAGTTATTCTTCACTTCCTCTCTATTTTGACGTCAATGCACCGTATTTTTAGGTTTCGTAAATTTTGTCCTATTTCATACGTAAAAAAAGAACGTAAGAAAATATATACTTGCCGAAAAAATATTTTATGTTATGTAAAGTTACGAACATAAAAACATACATAAAAATGCGATATTTTTGGTCTTATAACCCAATTTTTTTGTTTTCTTATGCCAAATTTTATGTAGTGATTCAATATGAATGTAAATATTTGTATTCCAAACGTAATTTGTTTATGAAGCGATCGTAAGATTACCTCGGATGAAGAATAACTTATTCTGCACCCTGGGTGATGAATAGCAACACTATATATATAGGTAAAACTGTGTCTACCATAGCTTGCCACAGAACTAGTTAAGGTTCACTAAACTCGGTTTAAAAGTTATCAAAAAATATGAAATAAATATGGGAGCATCTCTCTAATGTAATAATATGATCCAACGGAGGGATTATCAAAATATGCATCTATGTGTCCTCGGCAAAAATAATAAGCATTTCAGCTCACTGCGACATAAATATATACTGAACTATTTGTTCTTTTTGTCCAGGACACATACAGTTGTATTTTTCTAATCCCTCCGTTGGATCTTGTTATATTATAGGTGTGTTGGTTCAGTATTTTTTTAAGAATTTTTGAGAACTTTTGCACCGTTGAAACTCTTAACTAGTTCTGTGGCAAACACTTGTAGAAAATCCTACTCCTATATATATATATATATATATATATATATATATATATATATATATTGTGGATGATTTTGAATAATGATTTCGATGGTGGAAGTTTTTGCTTGGCTTTTTTTCGTTGGACCTAGCGACAACCGAGGTGATGTTTCAGTGATCTTCAGCTTCTACGTAGCTCGATGCATGAGCACGGGATTAGTTCACAGCTTATCCTCGCTACTAACGCGCACACCGCACACAACCTAGGTTTTCTGCTACCTCCTGCAGCACAGCCATCGGGTTGCCTCGTCTCATGTGGCTTTAGGGCCATGCCTAGAGGCTAGAGGCGCGGTGGATCCCGGTCCTTGCTGGCGAAATGGCTCCTTTTTAGGTGTTTTTTGAGTTTTCGTAGGGTTTGTGTCCTGCTCAGGAAGACGAGACGGCGACAACTCTCTGAAGATGCAATAAGGTTCTCCCCGTCTAGCCCCGCCCTGATATGCTTCTAGCATCGTCGTAGGGCATGTGGAGGTTTGTCTCTGGCGGATCTCGCGAGATTTGGTCGATTTTTGTCTTTGGTGGATCTGATCCTTGTTTATCTATTTCATGTGTCTACAAGTAGGATCCTTTCGATCTACGCTTCTCTTCATTGGCAGCGGTTGCTGTTCCGGTGTGTGGGTCCCTGGGGGGCCTTAGCCTGACGACTTCCAGACTATCTAGTACAACAAGGTTTTGCTCGACTCCGATGATGGAAGGGCGATGAGGACGGCATGCCTTCGGCTCGCTCCAGTGCTTGTAATCATAGCTAGGTAGGCTACCGACTTAGATGCAATTTTTACTTCCGATGTTTGTTGTACTTCCTTGATAGTTAATGAATAGATCGAAAGTTTTTTCAAAAAAGACTTATATTCAGCTTTGTTAGTTATACTAATTACAATCAAGATACTAGTTTATGACTCATTAGCTGTGTTTGTTTTCTTCCGTCTGTCACATATTTTTTTCAAGCTCAGTGCTTATGTGTGACGCTGGTTAGGATTAACTTAGGTTTATGACCCCACATGTCAGTGACCTAAGTCATCTGACGTTATGTCAGCCAATCTGAGGCTGTGCTAGTGCTACTCATATAGTATTTGTCGGGCCATATTATCCATCATATCATGCATTGATTTGTCCAGGAAACAGCACATGAAGCCATATTTTTCAGGCATGGCGACATGTGGTCACTTAAGTTGCTCGTTGTTGTATATTGTCAAGAAACAAGTTGCTCATTGTTGTATATTGTCAAGAAACAAGTTGCTCATTGTTGTATCAACTGTATCGATTCTGGTTTGCATAAAGTCATTGCTTGATTTGTGCATATTGCTAATAGCCGACAAACGATGGTGATGGTTGCCCATGGCAAACTTGTGCATATATGGGTCGTTGAAGGAGTTGTTTCAAGCTCGTTGTGTAGTTTCATAACTTGAATATAATATTTCGCCTCCACAAAATGCACATAAAAGCATAATCGTTTCTCAATAACTTGTTTTTGAATATATATATTTTTGCAGATGATTTTGAATAATGAGTTCGACGGTGAAAGTTTTTCTTCGGTTTTCTTTCTTTGGACCTAGCGACAACTGAGGTGATGTTCCACTGATCTTCAGCCTCTACGTAGCTCCTTGCATGAGCACGGGATTAATGAAAATTTGGCCTAGAACCGACAATGAATTTTCTTTTGGAGAGCCTCCCACACGCCACGTAATGTAAATGCACTTTTATTCATTTGAGACACATATAAGCACGCACAAGATAGTTTGTAAGCTGATCTTCACGCTAGCCGTCCCGGGTTGAGAAGAATTGCTGCAGCTTGGATGACATCTCCGGGAAGACGCGGGTCGGACGGTAGTCCTTGTTGAGGCAGACGACGGTCGCCGTCGCTTCCAAAATAAGCTGCCATTAGAGGAGATCAACACACACGCACGCGTGGGATTGATCAGTAGAAGGGACTGATCACTATAAGGGAAACGGCGCGTTCAATATCCATCGTTTCTGCACATACCTCATGATCCGGTAGTGTCTCGATGAAATGTTCAACAAGTATCCTCGCACCCTTTATCTGGACAACCCTCACCTTGACGACAAATTTGGCGCCTCGCTGGATATTAATCAATGCACGTGGTTATTAAAATTTGAGATTTTGGGGCTTGGAAATAAGAACCTCGAGATTTCCAACCTTAGGGGCTGCTTGGAATGATTGTAAAATTAGCATGGTCACCGGTATTTAGTTCAAAATTGAGCTAGATACCGGTGGCCACACTGATTTTACAACCACTGCGAGCAGAGCCTTAGAGGTTTCGGATGTGACACTCGCAGAAAGAAGAGATTTCAGACGTGCCATGCACATACCAGTAGAGGCTTGAAGTACTTGAGGTTCAGTTCCAAGAGTGCCATCGCGTTGCCTGTGCGTGCTACGGAGGCCATGCTGAAGCCAATGCTCGCAGCCAGCTCCTCTCGAGCTGCAGGCGATTTTAAGCAGGAATCAACACTGTGTACAAGAGTAAAACCCAAGCTCTACCATGCTTAAATGTCATTTGGGTGCCAACCATTGTGGATATAAGCGACATAAATGGCGTTGTTAACGACTCCATACTGGTCAAGATCGTTGTCACGGACGGTCATCTCCACTTGGAAGAACTTGTCCGCCCTAATTGAACTGCATGCAACGCCAAAAACACAAATATATGAAGCCATTGGACTATGCAGAGGATAGGTGTGAACTCGTTTTGCTTGCATCGCCTTGAGTACTTTGTTAAAAGACACGAAGCTATTGGACCAAATGTTCTTTGAGAGGTGCAAATGGTACCCCCATGCATGGCCTTTTTAATTAGTTCAATTATTTCACTCTTGAAATTCTAGTTCATTTGGTTGAACTAATAAAGAGGGCGAGAGGGTATCCTGAAGATCACAGATTTGCATCCTAAGTCAACAAATTATTGGAAAACTTATTTCATCCGGAAGAACCTTGGTTTTATTTCTTGGCTGATGTTGTCGCTGCAGACGTCCCGGGAGCCAGACGCAGGGACGGCAAGGGCCTTCACACGGCGGGTTCGACGTGATTGGCCGGAGATCATGGCGAGGTGGCCGGAGCGGAACCAGTTGGCTCTAGCTCCAGCACGGACCAAGGAAGGTGTTGGGTGTTTGGTGTTGGGAGCCACATTATTAGGAGACTGCTGCATGGTGAATATGGAATTGTATTGTTTGATCTCATGGGGCGTGTGCAAGCTCATCTATATAGTGCGCGCGCGTGCGTGCACGCTGTGTGGCGTTTCATTCTTGACGCGTGGTACAGATGCCCGCCTAATGAAGTAGTAATAGTATCGACAATTCATTTCTGAGCACAGGCTCATCTGCACCCTCGCTCACAATTTTTTTTAAATAAATACTAAAAAAATTCAATTTTTTTATGGTAGATAATTTTTGTGTGAGGTTCACTTTAATTTTCAAATCATTTCGACACCTGAGCAGCTCTCAGTAAAAAAGACAAATTCGGGGTCTGTAAAACAGTTTACTGTTCATATACTGTTCTGACCCGATTTGTCTTTTTTGCTGAGAGCTACTCAGATGTTCAAATGATTTGAAAATTGGAGCGAACCTCACGCATCAAATTATCTACTACACAAAAGTTTTTTGGAATTTGTTGAATTTTTCTAATATTTGTTTTGAATTTTTTCCTGACCAGGTGTAGATGAGTCTAGGCATCGAAATGCCGCACTCTAGTATCGATAATTCATTGCTGAGCCTTTGGGTGGAGAATGAAGTACGTGATCGTACGTTCTTTGTCATCTATCCCCCCGTTTCTAAATATAAACCTTTTTAAAGAGATTTTAATATAAACTACATACTAATCTACATAAATCCATTTTTTGAGTGTCGATTTATACATCTACTCTATATGTATCATACTGAAATCTTTTAAAAAAACTTAGATTTAGAAACGAAGGGGGTACTACAGACTACAGTAGTAGTACTTCAGAAATTAATGCCAGTTTAGACTTAATATAACGCGTACTCTTACTGATGGATGCTGCCACGGATGGCTCTAGAATGGCCAATTAATGATGGTGTCACGTGAAACTCTTTTAATGCACGTGGAGATTTCACAGCAGTTCGTGTTTTCTCTCGCCATGGCCCGGGTCCTGTGGTTTCCCTACATCCTTACTCCTAACGAAGCAGTTGGTAGTCTCCGCCGGTTAATTTTCGTCCCACCTATCATGGTTTTTTTTCGTCCCATCTTCGCTGGCTTTTTTTCGTAGATTGTTTTTTTGTCCCCTCCCCCACGGACAAAAAACCAGACGAACCGGGAGCGAGGCCCCCTCGCATCCCCATCCGCCCGTGCCCCCCTCCCCTCCACCGCCGCCGCCATCGCCCCTCTCAATCCAAATCCTCCTTCGATCCAACTCCTTCGAGACTGCCATCACGAAACTCGTTTCGATCATCCGCTGCCCAATCCTCCCACCTATGGCGTACGTAGACGATCGCCACCGCCGACGGCTTCTCCTTCTCCATCGACCACGCTTGCAGGCCGCAGCAACTCCCCCAAGCCCCTCCCCAACCATAAATCCTAAAGCGGCTTGAAATCGAGGGTTTCCCTGTGGAACCGATCTCCATCATCGATGCGTGGGGTGGCGGTGCGGTGGTGGCCGGAGGACGCCCGTGGCTAACGGGCTAAGGTCGCGGCGCCGCAATGGAGTTGGCAAAGCGGATGTCTACCAAAATCTCACGCTGCAATATCCTGTGGAGGTCATCCAGCTCTGGCTTGTAGCAAAAATTGGTCGGTTCTACTAGCTTGTTTGACTTGTGTCGCTAGAGCTTAGAGCGAGGGAGAGGGACATATGTCGTTGCCCTGCAGTGGCCGTGGTTTGATGTTGCAGGGCCGGGAGGTGAGGGCCCAGGGTGCACAACAACGGACGTCCCACAACAACACCATCTCTCCCTTCTCTGTTCCTCTTTGTACTGTTTTGTCCCTTCTGGTGCAGAAATTTCACAACAATCAGGAGCAGCATTTATATAATTTCACTGGTGATCTAAGATGTTTCTATAGCTGCTGCACTTATATAATTTTTTTATTGGTTGCAGATATGATGATGTTCAGGTGATGTCGAACATGTTGAGACTAGATTCTGCATGCTTCATACCCATGCTGGAAGCACAATTTCATACCCATGACTACAAAATTGATGTCTGAGATATTTTTTCAAGACAACATTGCCAATTATTTCCCTTAGTTGTTGAAGTTCTGGACCTTTGTTTTACTTGAAGTGCTTCAAAATATGTGTTTGTCATCAAGTTCTATAAATCAAATTACCTAACCATTTTTAGTGAGCCCTCTATCATGTCTTTTTTTCTTGCAATATGTGTTGCATGAATAGCAAACCTTAATTTTGGCCAAGACAAATGAAACAGTTGTTTTCATTGTTGTGATATGTGACTCAAGTTTTCTATTTTGTGTTGCTTGTTGACTACTGTTGTTGGAAAATAGTGTCTACATACATTAATACGTACCTCACTGTACTTCTACATATCCGGGCTTGCTTTTTATTAGGGATGTTTGTTGGAATACATGTATCTGATGTAACCAACATGTGTCAATACATCATGCTGCATTGATGGATCTTTCAAGATTTTATGAAGCACGGCATGTTATTGTCCAACATTTACATATGGGGCAAATGTATAGACAGCATGACCTATGAGGTACTAGTAATCGTACACGTGCAAATGCACGTTTATCTAAAATAAAATTGATCCTCATTCAGTTTTCACACTGGTATAAGTGTGAACATATAATTTTAGTGATCTAAAACGTCTTATATTTGTTTATAGAGGGAGTATCTTTTATTCAAAATTGTTGCTACTATAGAGATCTTATTTGAGATGAAACCATCCAAATATATTCACACGAATTTTTTAAGGGAATATATTCACATCGTTCACAGCAAACATCAATAGGAAAAACTCTGTATTAATATTTCAAACGACTTAAATAACTTCCACTATACATTGGAAAATTGAAAACATGTCTATGCTTATATGATTAACTTACAATACCATGCATGATTTGATTCCATTGTTTGATACTCCATCCAACTCTAACACTTCTCTATAACTGAAAATCAACCAAGCAAAACAGAAAAGAGAAACAAACTATAAGAACATGAGTAAACCTTATCTCGCTTCAACGCAAATCATGGATGATTGTGGGTGCCCAGCCGCTGATTATGTAAAATTACCTAGAAGGTTCAGCTCTGATGGTTCTGCAAGCAAGTATCTTGTCTAGATATAATAGTTCTAGGGACAAACCTAAAAACTTTATTAGATGCCCCTGATGCACTGTAAGGCCTTGCAGTGTTAGCTCAAACAGCCCAACTGTATGGACATGTAAATCAGGTATCGGGATGAAAACATGGACGAAGATTCTATATATTTTTGTAGGTGAAAAATAAATTTCAGTTAGAAGTTGCCGCAAGTATATATGTATTGACACATTCGACATACAGTATGATATATCAATAGTAAAAGTTCATATTATAACATTGTACAAATAGTAAGATATTTGCTCAAGATAACACATCGATTCACAAAACCAAGTCCCAAAAAGGTAGACCATCCTTCTGCATATTTGCACGGCAACACAATAGTCAGACATATGGAAAACTTAGCTGCATGTCAAAATCATACGATTAGAATCCATTAATCTTTAGAAATATATACTTGTTTTATCTAATTCAATCATCAAAAGCATATAGGTCCAGGAATAGGAGTTAATCTGAAGCATGTGTCTTGTTCTTAACTTCTCTTTGGCTGCTCTCTTCTCCTTCTGGTTGATCTGTTGAGATCCTTTTCCAGAAGCATATTCAGTAGAAGGAAAAATAATACTTTGAAGGAGAACCGTATTTTGATATTACAAAAAAGCACAAATTCAGTACAGGTAAGATTTAGTAGCTCCCGATGTTTCGAGTCATTTATGCAACTCAGAAATACCACAAAATATAACCAGGACTGAATAATTGCACAAGGAAAAGAGTAGCAAGTGTCCAGTAAATGCAACTTGGCACACGATCTAGCTTACGAACTAATGAATAGATTGAAAGGAAGTATTGCTACATGCATATATAATGAACATACAGTGAAGTACTGTCACAATGCACATGTCAGTGAATTTGAACATTGTTCTTTATGTAACTGTAAAAACTAAGAATAAAGACCGGAACCATTTGTAATGAGTAAGAAGCCAATCCTTGAATTTTGGAAAATGTACAGTAAAATAATTAATCAAAGTTCAATGCAAAATAGAAAGATGTCCATTAAGAGACATACTCCTTTTCCAGGTTCCTTATGATCACATTTAGCACACCATCGATGTTAATAAGCTCATACGCAGCCTTGATCAAGCACCTGGATTATAAGAGAACATACATTGGACACTTTAGTAAAATGATGCTTCATGAACAGCTACATGCATATGTACCAGTCTGAAAGTAATACCTCCATATTGAAAAAGTTTGAGACCTCTTGAGTTACAAATTTACAAGCACAAGGATGAAGAAAATATAAAGGGAAAGAAGAGAAGAATGCACCAAGCTACGCCTGCGTGTCTACTGTAGCAATTAGCAGTGTAATCATGCATCAGCAAGTCTTAGAAATGATGACTATAGTACAAAAATAGGTTCATGTCTTAGAAATGTAGTCGGCATACAGGGAGGCTGAACATTCCAGTCCTAAGTAATCAACACCATGTGTTCATCAAAAGGCTAACAGCTCGCACAGATCAGCTCTAACATAGTCTATAGGCAAAGCATATTGAATGTTTAAGTCACACTAACAGAATAAATATGCGTGAAGGTAAATGGTAACTTGCAGATTTTCCTTTGCATTTATCAGAAGCGGATAATACTTTAGGTTGACACAGAAGAAATATCTACATCATAGAAATGGAAGAAAATGAATTGCAAAGAACCCCAAGCATCATGGACTCGCCATCCTTTCCCATATTTCAGCCATAAAAAATTGAAATGATCATTTTGAGAAACATTTTCTCTCCATTTCATTACCGAGAAAACATTTTCAGAAAGATTCCTCTCTACCAATGATTTTTTTTTCTATACATAAACAACAAAAACTATCAAAGAAAATTACCAAATGTACATGGGCAACAAATCATTCCATTTGTTAGTTCCTTCAAAAGTTACATCATCGATTAGTAATCAATGATGTTTGTTTCCAAGTTTTAGTTTGACAGTTTGCATACACATATTCCACTTGATTTACGACAATAATATACAGTTTAAAATGTGGACAATTGAAGAAATGATGTACCTAACTGAGGAATCCAAGAGAAAGAACTTTAGCTCTAGTCTCATCAGCTTCGCATATTCCTTTACAATCATGTGATTAACTGCTTCCTTTCCGAGTTCAGTCCATACCGCAGAAACGAAATTGTTAGTTATTTGATGATAATTGACATAATAAATAGCACACTGTACTATTACAAATGCCAATATAAAATCCAATGAATATGTAGGATGCAGGTTGGCAACTACCATGAATATGTAGGAGTATCACAACATAAAAGGTGCTACAGTGGCTCATGGAGGAAATCTGAAGAAGATAATCATTTTGGTTTAGGAAAGAGGCGAAATATGAAGATAATCATTTTTGGTTCAAAAAAAGAGGCAAAATTTAGAGGAGAATATTATCCAATGCAAGTAGGATGAACAATTGCATAAGCTTATCACTATTGACATTAGCTTAGTATAAGATTTAACATAGGTAGTCAATGTGGTCATTTTGGTTCAGAAGATAGCCTCAAGCTTCTAATCCAGAGCTTTGCGTACATTTACAAATAAAATATGAATAGTAATGCTAAGTGGCTAGTCATGTAAAAATATGGAAGATGGTAGAAGATACAACGCATGATTGGAGATAATTTTGTTGTTTATTAGGGCAAAATTTCTAAGCAAGCACAAACTGTACACATGGTGTCACTAGTGCAGAACCGGGCAATAGCACCGGTTCGTAAGGCTCTTTAGTGCCGGTTCGGTAACCGCCACTAAAATGTGGGCACTAAAGGCCCCCCTTTAGTACCGGTTCAGCACGAACCGGCGCTAAAGGGCAACCACGTGGCACGAGTCAGCTTCGGGGGCAGGGAGACCTTTAGTACCGGTTGGTGACAAATGTTGGGGGGGTTTTGGGTTTATGATTTCTTTTTCATTAATTTTGTGCTTTCCATTTAATTATTTTTCGTTTGCTGGTATTTTACGATACTACATATTGTACACGTTATGCATATATAAAAATAGAATTTCTAGTAGAACCGATCATAATATATATATTATAGTGTGGAAAGAGGAATCCGGCACTAAAACCACCATAAAATAAAAAAAGTGCAAGGTAATCTTACTGTTTGCATGTGTCCCGTAGGTGAGGAACCTATCTGGCGCATCTTGCTGTAATTTTATGGCCACTTTGGTAATCTTACAGTACCAATGCTTTCCTGATTTTTTTACATAAGGCTACTCAGGTGATCTTACAGTAGCGAGGCGTTCCTGATTTTTTTAGATATAAGTCTGTGTTCCTTATTTCATGTATATTTCACTAGTTCTATTCCTCTTTCTATTGTATACTGAGCACAACGTGTCTCTAGCAAAAATGAAATAGTGCAAGTGATTTAAGTAACATAGGCCGCTATCACAATTCTGTAGGAGGCATTTTGGTAACGGTAAGAAACACGGGCAACTAATTCATTATGTGCACAAGGAATTTTTGGTAACAGTGGAATAATAAAGTGTTCTAATACATAGATTCCATGTACTGGTTCCGAGAAATAATTCACGTAATAAAAACCATCCTAGAAATTACAAATAAAATCCGTTTGGACACAATTGAATGCCACATAGCACTAAGTAACCAGCAACATGAAAATTTCAGAACTCACTGTTTCAAAACTGAATACTAGTGAGCTTGAAAAATGACTACTGTCGAACTTGATCTTCAAGCAGATTAATTTGCAAGTGACCAGAGATTTCACATCAACCTGTTATCCATGGGCTGTAACCAACATAGTATCCTATTAATAGTACTGTACCCTTTAGGTTCACTTTTCTTCTCACAAAAACCTCAATTTTGCTTCAGGGTGTTAGTAAAAGAAGTCCTGGAATTTTCGATTCAACATTACTCGTACCCACCATAAATACGAAGACCTATCCCTCATACATTAACCGTCGTCTGCTTGAACACATACCTGAAAAACAGAGTTTTTTCAGTTTTCAGATGTATACCAACAAATAGGTAGAGGCCACCAACACACAAGCACATATAACACTTAAATGATCAATAGGCTTTGGTACCCTAAACTGGAAACAATGTCGAAATCAAAGATATTATAGAGATATTTTGGATGTACCAAATTCGTCGGAATTACATGAACCCATAACACGCTGGCTGCACGGTATGAATCCAAAATATATAGATAAATAAGATAAAAGGCCAAACTCTGTAACTATTGTTTTAATGCACTGTAAACCGTATCTTTTATCAAAATGTGCCAGGTAAAATATTGGGAGTGATCATATTGAACTAGTTTGTGTCTTGTAACTATTTAAGACATTGTTTGTCACCAAACAGTCATCAAAATGAAACAAATAATTGGTCAGACACACATAATTGTAAGGCAAAATGCCAAAACGGGCATATAAGATAGGAAAATAGGTTAAATGTGAATAAAGAATATATTTTCCAGTACATAAGAATCAAATGCAAAAATGATTGTGTGGATATTCTTTACAGTGTCCATGGCTAGGGAATAAATTAAATTTATGGAGCCCAGCTAGCATCGCATGATTACTCGCCAAAAAAGGCACATTCCCCCATTTGGTTTATGCTACAGACAACAAACAAGCAAAAACCTGAATGAAAAATCAAAATTTCATGTTATAGAAGATTACTCCTGCACTGTGGGTGGGTTAAACAAAAAAAAATCAGCAAAGTTTGATAGGCTGGATGAGGGACAGGGTGCACCTCGTGGTGATTAAAATAAATCTAACTAAACTTTCATGAATATTAACAAACTGGTCAGTGTCTACCAATGTAATGTTTGCAACGAGCCATGTATGAAAATCTAGCGTATCATATGGAGTCAGCAAGTTCGCCAACTACTATAAGAATTCTGAGAGAAGGTAATATATAAGGGGCCAACAAAAAATAGGAGCATGTCCAACTAATACATATTCCAAACTTGCTTGCGATGTACTAGATTGTATCTCTTGTTTACATCGACACAAAATAGGAGCATGACATGCTATATCCTTCTGTTCACTGTGTATCAACAGATCAAAAGTATAAATAAATAGGTGCTTAACCATTCATCATTTGCCTTAAGCTCACTCTAAAAATCCGAGAAGGAAACCTGAGAAGTATACTGCAGGTGTATGCAGTACTTTCACAGAAGGTTAGTGCTTCCATGAATTGGAAAAGGAAAACCAGATCCTACATTTTCATTTCACTAATTGCTACCATGTCTCACTAGTGTTCAGGTCTGCACGTAGAGAGTTCTGAAGCCCCACTAGTAGTGTTCAGGACGAGTCAACGTTTAAAAAAGAGACTTTTGTGTCCTTCATCAAGATCATTGAATCAAAAGATGCTGCAGATGAATAACGCAGGAGTATCTTCTTAGATCCAGACAAAGGTGATAGCCCTGGTTCTTGACTTTCTTGTCTGTTTTCGATGAACTGTTCCACTAAACTAATTGTGAATATGCTCTGTTCCAAAAGATTGAACAGAAGGAAACCAGAAAAGCTAAAGAAAATGTGAAAAAAATAAGCTGCACCCTTGAATTGATCCTACAGTCGAGCGAAGGTCAAGTCCATCACCTCCTTTAGTATGCAAGCTCACCTCTTTTCTTTCATCTCCTTTCCTGGTCTTCTGCCTTCTTCTTTGCCCTGTTCCCAAAAAATCAAGAACCCTAACCCTAAATATTCAGAAATTCATGGAGGAGGAAAGGGAAAGGAATACGAGGTGGGAGATCTTACTGGCAACCAGACCGCCGGAGGTGAAGAGGTACGCGGAGAAGGTCGCCGCCGCCGCCGAGCTCTCACCGTATCGATGCACTGCCCTATTTGTCTCCTAGTCGCTACCGCATAAAGAGAGAAAGTGGGAGTAAAGAGTAATCCACGCATGAGACATGGGAGTAGCCCTCGCCTCCAGGTCGTTCCTCCGGCACCGTTGTCGTCGCCGTAGCTGCCGCGGCCTCCGCAAACGTCAATGATGAGGGATCGGGGAGAGGAACGGTGATGAGCCCACCCGCCGCTTGCAGCTGATTAGAAAAGTTTTTTTTTGCAGGGCATAGAGAAAATAATGGTACGGGGGTGGGATACCTCCTACCAGCCAACCGCTCCCATCAACGTAAATTTACCGTAGTGGAACAAAAATTTATATTGGTCCAGATTTGCTTAACCAGACCAACGCTCGGTTTGGACTGGGGTGAAGAATTTCTTATTCTTCACCCTGGGTTATTAATAGAGCATCTATATATATCATCGAATGTCTCACAACCACCATTAATTAATTCACACACATATACACACATGTATATATATATATATATATATATATATATATACATTTTCTCCTAATTGGTGCCTTCGGAGCCAGTGGCATTAGCTTAGCTAATTGGTGCCTTCGGAGCACGATAACAATTGGAAGTGGTTCATGGGGGCGGTAGCGGGTAATAATATTCTCCTTTGGGATCTATGACCTGGTCGAGCAAAAATTCCGCTATTTCCTCTTGAATTGCTTCTATGCGGTCCTGTGCTAGGAGCTTGTCCCGCACCTCTTTGAACTGTTAAGAAGGAGATCAATATGCATGTGTATTAGTTGTGTGACTAGATATCGATAATGGTGTAAAAATTGTGAATAGTGTTCTGACAATCGACATCGTACCCACTCCTGTCTTTGAGATTTGCTCCTTTCGGACGCCATCATGCGAATGTTCTCGCAAACGTAGTATGCACATAGATCATTCCCCGGCGTCTGCTTCAGGGCCTTTACGAGAATGGAATTTGATCAGATAATAATTAATCAAGCATGATAATTAAAGAGATGGCAGCTAGCTAGTACTACTTAATTACTTACCTTGGGTCGATACCATTTCATATTTTGTTTCCATGGGCCTGGAGTGGCCCTGATGAACTTTTCCCAAGCCCTGCCCGCCGACAAAGAAAATGAATAAATGGGTTATTAAATAGTTGTTATCAGGAAATGACGAACTAATTAAATAGGCTGAGATATAGTTAATAATGATTGAAATTACCTGTTGACTATCCCCTTCACGATGGTGTAGTCACTTGCTTTCTTAAGTAGTGAGTCTAGTACTTCAACTGTTCCTTCATCAACTTTAATGATTAACAAGATCCAGTGAAATCTGCATGCACACACATTTGCATGTCTTAATTAAGCGGGCATATGTAAGCAAAAACATGTAGCTATAGCTAGTAGGGAAAAATAGAATTTGTAGTACAAGACAGTGTGACTCACTGGAAGTTGTAAGGAAGTAGTATATCTTCATTGTATTTGAGTTCCTTGAAGAACTGTAGCATGCTTTCCTCTACACTTTTTTCGTGATATGGATCTATTTTCCATGTGTATTCATTAATGGTATTTGGGTCAACGAACCCAATGCCACAGCGTCCACCTTTTTTCATTTCATAAATCTTCATCTTGCATAATACCACAGAAAAGAATATAGTGAGGATAATTACAGGTAATGATTGATCAAAATGATCACTACAGCTAGCTTGAGACTTAAATTACAGAAAGAAATCACTTATAGACAATAGCAACTGACGATAGATTTGTCGAGTGCGTCTTTATTGTATAGCTGAAATAGTTCTGAATACTCAACGGTCATAGCTTTCTCATGGTAGTAATGCTCCTTGTTGACATTCACCATGAGGGACTCTTAATTGGAAATCTTGGTAATGTCCATGTACCATTGATGCAATTCATACATTCTCGTTGGGAGCTTATTGACCTCCTCTGGCTCGACCAAAGGTTGGCCCCGGGCATATTTCTATTTTATTTCCTCCTCTCTAGTCGGAGACATGGGCTCGATATCGAGGAGTTGTCCAACAGTGATCTCGATCGATTCAGCCTGCGCAATATGCTCATCGGTTATTACCACATCGCCCACCCCGAGAACGTTAACGGTTTGCCCACAATAATATTGGGCGCGCCTACTCTCATGTCTTGTTGGCACAACAAGCGGGGGGATTAATTGCGCCGCCTGTTCTCCCAGCTGGGGAACGGTTTTACCGCTCCTTTTGCCAGCTGATTTGCTCGAGCTCGAGCTTGCCTCTTTCTGTAGACGTGCTCGATTTAACTTCTTGATGTGGCGCTCATAGTCTGTGTCAACAGGCTTGGGAGCTGGTGGTCTAGCCATACGAATGAAGTGGTCAATCTTTTCCACAGGCACTTTCTCCCTTGGCGGCGGTGGCGGTTTCGGTGCAAAATGGGCTTCCACCTCGGCCTTCGATATGGCTGCGTTTTCCTCCTCGGACTTGTCGTAAGGCCTCTGCGGAAGAGGCGCGAGGCTTGGACCATATTGAAATCGCTTGCCTCCGCCTGTACCTCCAGTACTACCTCGACTTGTACCGCTACGCACCATAGCTGAGGTGGCTCTCTTCCGTGATTGCTGAGGTGGCGAAGACGGCTGACGTGGCTGAGTTGGAGGAGGAGGAGTGGCCTGAAGCTGTGCCAGACTTAGAGGAGGAGTGGCCTGAAGCTGTGCCGGACTTGGAGGAGGAGTGGCCTGACGCTTTGCCGGACTTGGAGGAGGAGGAGTGGCCTGAAGCTGTGCCGGACTTGGAGGAGGAGTGGCCTGACGCGTTGGTGGACTTGGAGGAGCGGGAGTCTGCTGACTCGGTGGCGGACTGCGACAAGGAGTCGGATGACGCGGTGTCGGTGGCCTTCGAAAGATGATGTAATCCTTTCTCCATTGATACGATGGTTGGCCTCTCCTAGTGTGTACTCATCGTCACCTCCAGGAATGTCAAGCTCTAGCCCCGAATATTGGTCCACCACCTCATCAACCAAGACACGAGCATAGCCCGCTGGAATCGGGTTGCAATGGAAGGTTGCCTCGGGGGGATTTATAAAAGCAAGGGCGTCCGCCACCTTCATGGATATGTTCTTCATTTTGAAGTGTAGGTCGCAGTTAGTAGTGTTCTCCATGATGTCATCCATTGGGTAGCTATCCAGCAATGCGTCGCCCGGGGCGGAACCCATGCTGCTTCTCGGCATGGATGGGACGGTGCTATCCATTGGTGGATCATCCTCTAGCTGCTGAGACCCCCTTTGCTGGCTAAGTGAGTCGATCTGCTCCTGCTGCTGCTGGAATTTGATTGCCAAGTCTGCGTGCGCTGATTCTAGGCCTTGAAGGCATTCATAGTCTAGCTTCCTCTGCTCCTCCTCCATCTTCCTCTTCTTCTCCTCCTCCGCAATCTTCTTTCTCGCACGGGTTCTGTAGTCGGCGTTCCAGTCCGAAAACCCCTCATACCACGAAATAGCGCCCATGCCTCGTGTTCTTCTCGGGTGTTCAGGATTTCCCAGGGCACGCGTAAGCTCGTCGTTCTCTCTGTTGGGCTCGAACAACCCCGATCGAGCCTCTTCTATTGCAACAAGTAGCTTATCTTCGGCTCCATCCAGACATGCCTTCTTCAAAACTTTGCCTGTCTTCGGGTCCAACTCCCCTCCATGTGCATAGAACCAAGTCCTGCACCTGGGGGGCCAGCTCAATGTTTCTGGAGTGACACATGCATCCAACATCTCTTTCTCAGACTTATCCCACTTAGGCATTCCCACCGCATAGCCACCTGGCCCCAGCTTAGGGAACTTATCTTTTTTTGCGGCATTGGCCTTGTTTATTCTGGACCGTTCCTTAGATAATTCCGAATACTTGAATTTCACGAAATCGTCCCAATGAGCACTTTGCTTCTCTAGTGTTCCCTCGAATACTGGAGTCTTCCTTCCTCCCTTGACGTACTTGGCCCATTCACTCATCTTGTGGTTCTTGAATGCAACCGCCATCTTCCTAAGAGCAGCGTCCTTGACTTTCTCCACATCTGCATCTGTGAAATGATCTGGTAGGGTGAAATGTGACATGAGCGTTTCCCAAAGCAAATGTTTTTGTCTGTCGTCGACAAAAGTAACTCCTAGACGTGGCTTTGCTGGCTCTCTCCATTCTTGAAGGGAGATCGGGAGTTGGTCCTTCACAAGAACTCCGCACCGACGAATAAACTTGTCCGCAATCTTCTTAGGCGCTAATGGTTCGCCATTAGGTCTGATTGCCTTGATATTGTACTTTACGCCCTCCTTCAACTTTTTGTTCGGGCCTCGTTTCGTCCTGTTGCCTGAAGATTTGCTCGATCCGGATGGCTGAAAGAAGAAAGATCGATTCGTTAATATATCTTCAAGTCATTTAAAACATGTGATGATCACCAGATGCATGCTTATATAAATATATATACCTCGCCGGTCTTTGTTGTTTCAAGATCAACATTTTCTTCATCATGTTCATAGTTCATGACTTCATCAATTCGGTCGTCGTGATCGAATATCATATCACCCTCCCCGGTGTTGTTTAGATATTCGGAGCCGTCATAATCTTCTTCATTCTGATCATCATCTGGCCCGCGAGGATTGCGTATGATATTGAACAGGGCCTCTTCTCCCTCTCTGCCGATATTGTCCGCCATAGGTTTTGTTTAACTAATCCAAAAGAAATATATTCAAATTACAATGCATGGATGCAATCAATTAATAAGGAAAAACTGAATCAATCATAGTACATAATAAGCATCATCGAATATAATCTCGAATACGTCGTCTCGAATAATATATATAATCTCGAATACATCGTCTCGAATACTAGATATAATCTCGAATACATCGTCTCGAATAATATATAATCTCGAATACATCGTCGGATCATGCGGCGCGGGCGGTGGACACCCAAAGAGAAGGAACCCTCACAGGATCATAGCTGAAGTGAGATCCCTGAAGAACACTAGTAGAAAACGGGCCATTAGCACTGGTTTGTAAGGGCCTTTAGTGCCGGTTATGGAACCGGCACTAACGTTTCGGCACTAAAGGCCCCCCCCTTTAGTACCGGTTCAGCACGAACCGGTGCTAAAGGGGAACCACGTGGCACGAGCCAGCTCCGGGGGCCGGGAGCCCTTTAGTACCGGTTGGTAACACCAACCGGTACTAAATGGTTGTGGGTTTTTGTTTTATTTTGTATTTTTCAATTAAATTTGTGTTATCAATTTAATTTAGGATTATTTTACGTTATAATGAGTTGTAGTCGTCATCATCATCATCATCATCGCATATTAATAAATAAATAAACTCTAGCTAGCTAAAAATCATCGTAGTCGTCTAATTACCACTATTTAATCATCATAGTCATTACCGCGCTAGCTATCTAATCATCATCAACGCTGGCTAGCTTAAAGAGGAAACATTCACTTTGTAATTACAGAAGCAAAGATATCATCAAGTTCAACATAATCGTCACCAAGATCGAAGTTCAGGACACGGACATGAGACAAGTACTAATTAAGAGCATGAACTAGTAGCTACTGATCCTGCTGCTCCCTCTCAGGTAGAATAGCATAGAACATGTATAGCTCTCCTGATTCATCATACTGGAGCATGCAGATGAATCTATCTCCTAATCTTGGGTTGCGCTTCACCTACTTCCCCCTAGTACTTCTCTGCGATCGTTAACAATTTTGCTCCAATCTTTCACTATTAAGCATTCTTCGCTTTCAGAAATCTTGAATGCACTCATGTGTAATGTAGGAAATCTTGGTCGTAAGCTAACCATTGACATGCGACCTTTTGTCTCGATCCACTGAGGCACAACTGTCATCGGAAGTCCCTGTTGAACAACATCGTATAGTAATTAATATACTAAGCAATGAAAGTTTAGCTTCAAAAATAATGTATGCAAAAGATGCTCTTACCATCTTTTGATTATAGATGTGACCGTAGTTCAATATGATCACCATTGGTCGCACGTTTTGAGTACTAACATTTCTAAGTTTAGGAAAAAAATTTGTCTTGACAGTATTAAGATCCTCAAGCCATGAAACATAATGACTTATCTCCTCGCAGTTTAGTTGAGCCCCGGGGCAGTAGTAGGTCCTGTCTACCAAGCGCCGGACATGTTTGCTTGAACCGAAATAAGCTGACAATACAAATTAGTTGTCAACTATTTTTGAATAAATTGTATGAAGAAAGACAAAAACATATGCATGCATGGTTGAGAAAAACTCACCAAATGGTAGAACTGGAGGCGTTTGCACATCGACCCAGATGTCTATATTACCTTCAATATCGTCTTCCGGACGAATATCAAAGGTGATAACCATATCAGGCTCAAATGCATAAGCCTTGCATAGTGCTTGCCAAGTTTTGCATTCAAAATGGGTGTATGTGTCTCCATTATATAATTTGATGTTGAAAGTATACCCATGCTCCGTCTTCAAGTAAACTCTCTTTACCTCCATATCATCTATAGCACTAAAACCTATCTTATCCAAGACAAAAATTCTTGCATGGCAGGGGATGCGCTATAGTAGAATAGTGAAAATTTAAAATTATAAGTTGAAGCAAATGAAGTATAAGTTTTGCATTCAAATAATAATTGACAAAGTGACTTACTGTATCAACTTCGAATGTCTCATCCAGCTTGATGCTGAAGCGCCTACCATCAACAAGGAAATTTTGGTCGCACAAGCCGCGCTGGTCTTCACAGTGTTCGCACAAAATAAAATCTTTTTCGTCGTCAGATGACATTTCCTATGTTCATATAGGTGAAACATTAAACACCTATATCTAGCCAAATATATATTCATCTAACATTTGACATTAATATATCTAACTATATATTCAATTGACATTACTATATATTTAACTTTTCTATCTAATTCATCTAACGTTCGACATTAATCTAACATTTATATAAACTCAAAATATATAAAAAATTAAATAAACAGAAAAACTCATTAACAAATAATATTTTAATTAGATCATCAAATCTCATATACCTAAATTTTCTTACTAAAATAAACTAGTTATATTAATTATTCAACTAGTTCTAATCTTATATACCTAAATTTTCTTACTAAAAATAAACTAGTTATATTAATTATTCCACTAGTTCTAATCTCATATACCTAAATTTTTTTACTAAAAATAAACTAGTTATATTAATTATTCAACTAGTTCTAATCTCTAGTTCGACAATTTTTTTATCTAGCTAGCTAATTCATCTAACATTCGACATTAATCTAACATTCGATCATCTAATTAACTTTTCTAAAAAACAGAAAATAAGTAAAAAAAAATGTGTGTGTGTATGTGTGTGTGTATGCATGTGTGTGTATATATACGTATATGTGTGTACGTATGTGTGTATGTGTGTGTGTATGCATGTGTGTGGTATATGTGTGTGTGTGTGCGGCCCCGTACGCCGCCGCCCCGTACGTACGAGCGGGGGCGCCGGCGTACGGGGTGGGGGCGCCGGTGTGTGTGTGTGTGTGTATGTGTGTGTATGTATGTGTGTGTATGTGTGTGCGGGAGCGAGAGAGAGACGTACGGCCGCGGCGATGGCGACGGACGGCGGCGGCGTTCGGGGCGGCAACGCGAGACGACGACGACGACGGGCGGCGGCGGGGACAGCGACGATGACGACGGACGACGGGCGGCGACGACGGGATCGAGCGGCGCGCGCGGCGGAGGTTGGAGACGAAGTGGGGATGAAACTAAAATTTTCGTAAGAGCTATATATATAGGATGGGCCTTTAGTACCGGTTGGTGGCTCCAACCGGTACTAAAGGCCTATTTTCGCCAGGCCAAGCGGCGGGAAACGAAGGCTTTTAGTACCGGTTGGAGCCACCAACCGGTACTAAAGGGGGGGGCCTTTAGTACCGGTTGGAGCCACCAACCGGTACTAAAGGGGGGGGGCCTTTAGTACCGGTTGGAGCCACCAACCGGTACTAAAGGCCTTGCGCTGCCACCCCAAAATTTAGTCCCACCTCGCCCGGCGAAGGGCAGCCGCACTGGTTTATAAACCCAACCGCGGCTACCTCTTCGAACTCCTCTATATAGCAGGCTTCTGGGCCTAATTAATTAGGGCACGCTGCCCTGTGGGTCTGCTGGCCCTCCTGGGCCTGCATTTGCACACCCTAGGTCTGGTAGACCCACAGGGCAGTGTGCCAACAAATTTGCTATATAGTTTTTTTCTTTTCTGCATTACTTATTTTCTTTTATTTATTTTTGAGTAGTTTTTATATAGTTTTTTCTTTTCTGCATTATTTATTTTCTTCTATTTATTTTTGAGTAATTTTTTGTATGGTTTTTTTTGTTTTCTGCATTATTTATTTTTGTATAGTCCGAAACCCTGATACTCGGAAAGAGTTTGTCCAATTTGTACACGAAGTGCGTCCAGTTTTTGCCGTGACCCTCTCTACTCTTTCGCGCATGCTATGCGGGTGATATGATGATACCATGTCAAGTTTCAACATTTTCAGGATTCATTTTGTAGTGATTTTCAATTTCACGGTCATTTAGCTCTCTAAACAATTAGGTAAATGACCGAAAAACAACAAATGATGTCAGAACATGTTGGAAATTGATGACGCCGCTTTAAATGCTGCATACTGAACACAAAAGAAGTCCGGAGTTTAAATAAGTTATTAAAAATAAAAAAGAGGTGCAATGCTGGTTAATTTGCTTCAAGCCATTCGGAATAGTGTAGACTGCACTGCACATAGCTCAGTGCAATCTATGCTATTCCGCAAGGCTTGAAGCTAATCAACATGTAGGTGAGCATTGCAACTCTTCGTCATTGTCTGTGCACGTACTCACGGCTTATAAACCGCTCATACTGCCTCTCTCTTGGCGAGGTGGGACTAAAAACAGCTTGCCATAACCTCATTAGTACCGGTTCGTGGTAAGAACCGGCACTAAATGGTGATGGTGGGGCCATAGCCTGACCGCAGGCTGATGCAGCCTCTTTAGTACCGGTTTGTGGCATGAACCGGTACTATTGATCGCCGCCACGAACCGGCACTAATGTACACATTAGTGCCGGCTCTAATTCAAACCGGCACTAATGTGCTTCACGTTTGACCCTTTTTCTACTAGTGGAAACTGCCAGGTATTGGAGAACCTGCCGCCCTCTAACGCAACCATGTAGCGATGGACGTGCTCGTCCTCCTCCCTGACACGGCGACGTACCACCTCCGGCGGGGCTGGCTCCCTCCGTACCGAAACTGGCCCACGCGAACGCCACCAAACGAGATCAGGGTCGACGACCGGGGCCGGATTCCTCATCAAGCGGCGCGCCCCTCCAGGCAGCACCTCCCAGTGCCAGCCCGGCAGAGCCCAGTCCCGGACATGGGTTAGCCGGACGTCGTTGCGGATGGGTCGACAGCGAGGATGCGGGCAGGGCATCGTTGAGAACAAATACTAGCTATATACCCGCAAAAAGTAACATTTTTTTAATGATTGGATTTTGATAACTAAAATTTCTAACATTTCTATATAACTAACATTCCTATAATATTTCTAATAATGCTATATAACTAACATTTCTATAACATTTCTAATATTTCTATAACTAAAAAACAGAAAAAATTATAACATTTCTATATATATAACTAACATTTGTATAACATTTCTAATATTTCTATAACTAAAAAAAGAAAAATTTCTAACAATTCTAACTTTTTTATAACTATTTCTATAACTAAAAAAAAGAAAATTTTCTAACAATTCTAACATTTCTATAACATTTCTAACAATGCTATATAACTAACTATTTCTATAACTAAAAAAAGAAAAATTTTCTAACATTTTTGTAACTATTTCTATAACTAAAAAACTAAAAAAATGTATGTGTGTGTGTGTGCTCACCGGCGAGGCGAGAGGCGACGGGGGGCGGCGACGGGGACGACGACGGGCGCGGTGACGACGGGGATGGCGACGATGGGGACAGGGACGGGGCGGCGATGACGGGGACGGGCCGGGGCGGCGACGACGGGGATGGGGCGGCGATGACGGGGAGGGGGACGACGCGGGACGGGCCGGGACGGCACAGCGGTGACGGGGACGACGGGGACGAGGCGGCGACGGGGGCGGCGACGAGGGATATGGAGATAGGGGCGGCGGGCGACGGGGCAGAGGAGAAGAAGCAGATGAGAAACTGAAATTTTTGAAGTGTTTAGTTATATAGGATGGACCTTTAGTACCGGTTGGAGCCACCAACCGGTACTAAAGGCCTGTTTTGGCCAGGCCAAGAGGCGGGAACCGCACCCCCTTTAGTACCGGGTGGTGGCTCCAACCGGTACTAAAGGCCCCCCTTTAGTACTGGTTGGTGCCACCACCCGGTACTAAAGGGGGTGCGCTGGCAAGATGCGGTGCGGCAAGTTTAGTCCCACCTCGCTAGCCGAGGGGCGTCCGCACTGGTTTATAACCCCCCGTACGGTAGCTCTCTCAAGCTCCTCTCCAAAGCAGGCCTACTGGGCCTACATGTTCTGTGCTGCCCTGTGGGCCTACTGGGCCTTTGCGGGCTTGCATCCTGGCCCAACAACAGGTTGGATTTCTAGCCGTATGCAAGCTGCTCTGGCCTAGTAGGCGGGCTTTTTATTTTTATTTTTTTGCTTTATTTAATTTTGAGTTGTTTTTTTGTGTATTTAGAGTTTCTTTGTGAATATTTTTGCTTTAGGTACAAAAAATTACAAACTTTCTGTTAGTGCCCGTAGTTTTCAAATTTGAATAGTTTAAATTTGAGTTATTTGAAATTAGTGTGAATCACTAGTTTGTGAATAACTTAACTTTAAAAATCAATAAAGGCATGAAAGAATTTGTTTGCACATAAAATTTCTTCGCGTTTCAAATGCCAAAACACATAACTACCCTAACTATTACAGAGATTCCCTCCTGGGTGTGAAACACAGAAGAAAGTGATGATAGTGAAGCCGATCACATCCCAGATCTTTGGGTGTGAAACTTTTTCTTCGCGTGTGTCCCTTTGCGCCGTAACCATGGAAAATCTTCATCATTTAACCGGATGCTCGGGTCAATATTCATCGTGAATGGAGCAATTTCATCAAACTTTTCATAATCTTCTGACATGTCTGTCTTGTCATCCACTCCCACGATGTTTCTCTTCCCAGAAAGAACTATGTGCCGCTTTGCCTCATCGTATGATGCATTCGCTTCCTTATCTTTTCTTTTTCTTGGCTTGGTAGACATGTCCTTCACATAGAAAACCTGTGCCACATCATTGGCTAGGACGAATGGTTCGTCTGCATACGCAAGATTGTTGAGATCCACTGTTGTCATTCCGTACTGCGGGTCTTCCGTTACCCCGCCTCGTGTCATATTGACTCATTTGCACCGAAACAAAGGGACCTTCAAACCACGTCGATAATCAAGTTCCCATATGTCCTGTATATAACCATAATATGTTTCCTTCCCGTCTTGGTTTCTGCATCAAAGCGGACACCGCTGTTTTGGTTGGTGCTCTTTTTATCTTGGGCGATCATATAAAATGTATTACCATTTATCTCGTACCCTTTGAAAGTCATTATATTCGAAGATGGTAACTGGGACAACAAGTACAAGTCATCTTCAATAGAGGTGTCATGCATGGTACGTGTCTGCAACCAGCTGGTGAAACTCCTGGTTTGTTCACGTGTAATCCAGTCATCAGACCGCTCCGGGTGTTTGGAGCGTAGCAAATTCTTGTGTTCATCCATATACGGAGCCACCAAGGCGGAATTCTGTAGAACTGTGTAGTGTGCTTCAGTGAGAGAATGTCCGCCCATACATATTATTTATTCCCCTCCTAGCGTGCATTTTCCATCCAGTCTGCCCTTATGCTGCGATTCAGGAACACCAATCGGCTTAAGGTCAGGAATAAAGTCAATACAAAACTCAATGACCTCCTCATTTTCATGGCCTTTGGAGATGCTTCCTTCTGGCCTAGCACGGTTATGAACATATTTCTTTAAGACTCCCATGAACCTCTCAAAGGGGAACATATTGTGTAGAAATACAGGACCCAAAACATTAATCTCTTCGCATAGGTGATCTAGGACGTGCGTCATGATGTTGAAGAAGGATGGTGGGAACACCAACTCGAAACTGACAAGACATTGCACCAAATCATTCTCTAACCTTGGTATGATTTCTGGATCGATTACCTTCTGAGAGATTGCATTGAGAAATGCACATAGCTTCACAATGGCTAATCGAACGTTTTCCGGTAGAAGCCCCCTCAATGCAACTGGAAGCAGTTGCGTCATAATCACGTGGCAGTCATGAGACTTTAGGTTCTAGAACTTTTTCTCTGACATGTTTATTATTCCCTTTATATTCGACGAGAAGCCAGACGGTACCTTAATACTAAGCAGGCATTCAAAGAAGATTTCCTTCTCTTCTTTGGTAAGAGAGTAGCTTGCATGACCCTGATATATGCCGTCTTTTCCGTGCATACGTTGCTGGTCCTCCCGTGCCTCAGGTGTATCTTTTGTCTTCCCATACACGCCCAAGAAGCCAAGCAGGGTCACACAAAGATTCTTCGTCACGTGCATCACGTCGATTGCGGAGCGGACCTCTAGATCTTTCCAATAGGGCAGGTCCCAAAATATAGATTTCTTCTTCCACATGGGTGCGCGTCCGTCAGCGTCATTTGGAACAGGTTGTCCACCAGGACCCTTTCCAAAGACCACCTTCAAATCCTTGACCATATCATGTACATCAGCACCAGTATGGTGGCGAGGCTTCGTCCGGTGATCCGCCTCACCTTTGAAATGCTTGCCTTTCTTTCTTACGAGATGCCTGCTCAGAAGAAATCGACGATGTCCCAGGTACACATTCTTCTTACAATTAGCCAAATATATACTGTCGGTATCGTCCAAACAGTGCGTGCATGCACGGTATCCCTTGTTTGTCTGTCCTGAAAGGTTACTGAGAGCAGGCCAATCATTGATGGTCACGAACAGCAACGCCTTTAGGTCAAATTCTTCCCCCATGTGCTCATCCCACGCACGTACACCTGTTCCATTCCATAGTTGTAAGAGTTCTTCAACTAATGGCCTTAGGTACACATCAATGTCGTTGCCGGGTTGCTTAGGGCCTTGGATGAGCACTGGCATCATAATGAACTTCCGCTTCATGCACAACCAAGGAGGAAGGTTATACAAACATAGAGTCACAGGCCAAGTGCTATGGTTGCTGCTCTGCTCCCCAAAAGGATTAATGCCATCTACGCTTAGACCAAACCATACGTTCCTTGCGTCATCTGCAAACCCCTTCCCGTACTTTCTTTCGATTTTTCTCCACTGTGACCCATCAGCGGGTACTCTCAACTTTCCGTCTTTCTTACGATCTTCTCTGTGCCATCGCATCGCCTTGGCATGCTCTTTGTTTTGGAACAAACATTTCAACCGTGGTATTATAGGAGCATACCACATCACCTTGGCAGGAATCTTCTTCCTGGGGCGCTCGCCCTCGACATCACCAGGGTCATCGTGGCTGATCTTATAGCGCAATGCACCGCATACTGGGCAAGCGTTCAAATCCTCGTACTCACCGTGGTAGAGGATGCAATCATTAGGGCATGCATGTATATTCTGCACCTCTAACCCTAGAGGGCAGACAACCTTCTTTGCTTCGTACGTACTCTCGGACAATTCGTTGTCCTTTGGAAGCATATCCTTTATCATTACCATCAACTTTCCAAATCCCTTGTCAGATACACCATTCTCTGCCTTACATTGTAGCAATTCCAGTGTGGTGCCCAGCTTTTTCTTGTCACCTACGCAATTCGGGTACAATAATTTTTTGTGATCCTCTAACATGCACTGCAACTTCTTCTTCTTCAAATCACTTGCGCAGTTTCTCTTTGCATCGGCAATGGCCCGACCTAGATCATCAACGGGCTCATCCGATGCCTCTTCTTCAGCTTCTTCCCGCATCGCCGACTCAGCTTCTTCCCGCATTACCGGCTCAGCTTCTTCCCTCATTGTTGTATCATCGTATTCAGGGAACCCATGGACAGGATAGCTGTCGTCGTCCTCTTCTTCTTCATTGTCTTCCATCATAACCCCTCTTTCTCCATGCTTGGTCCAAACATTATAGTGGGGCATGAAACCGGACTCAAACAGGTGGACGTGAATGGTTCTTGACGTAGAGTAATTGCGACCATTCTTACAGCCAGCACATGGACAATGCATAAAACCATCCGCTCGCTTGTTTGCCTCAGCCGCAAGCAGAAAAGTACGCACGCCATTAATGAACTCGGGAGAGCATCGGTCATCGTACATCCGTTGCCGGCTCATCTTCAATACACAGCACCGAAAACATCAAATTAATACAATACATAAAGTTCATACATAAAGATCATACAACACTTAAATGCAACAAACAAATAACTCTATAGCTAAAGAATTTAAATGCAACAACAAATGCGATCAAGATCGCAACTAAGGTAACAACTGATCCAACAGCATAATGATACCAAGCCTCACTATGAATGGCATATTTTCTAATCTATCTAATCTTCAAGCGCATTTTCTCCATCTTAATCTTGTGATCATCGATGACATCGGCAACATGCAACTCCAATTCCATCTTCTCCCCCTCAATTCTTTTCAATTTTTCCTTCAAATCCTCGTTTTCTCTTTCAACTAAATTTAACCTCTCGACAATAGGGTCGGTTGGAATTTCCGGTTCAACTACCTCCTACATACAAATATCTATGTCAACTTGATGGGCATAATTTGTCATAAACATGAAATGCAATGAATAGTTTTAAAAGAGAATATACCACATCCGAATCATAACCCGGACGAGGGCCGACGGGGACGGATATCAAAACCATGACACTATGTATAACAAACAACGTATGGGTAAGATAATTATACGAGTAACTATATATCCAAATCACACAAACATCAATTTTTTATATAAAACTTCATGAACAAGAGGCTCACCACAAGGTGGTGCCGGCGACGGGACGTTGCGAGCGATCGACGGTGGTTAAGACGGAGATTTAGAAGGTACTAAGTAAACCACACCTACATATGCAAAACTAAGTGTTATTTTTGACCTCAAATTGCATATAAATCAAATACTAGCACATATATATAATTCCTCCCAAATTACTAAAATCAAGAATCAATCACTATATAAAGCATTGCATGAGCTAATATAGCAATGAGAGATGAAAGGAAAAAGTTGATAACCTTTGTGATCATTTGAATGGATGGGGGCCTTCAAATCTTGGGCAAAATGTGTGATGAGCTTGAGAGGAAGAGGGAAAAGAACAGAGAGGAGAGGGGAAAGGGAAAGAACAGAGCGAGCTTGGATGGACGAAGGGTCTATATAGGACGATCTTTAGTACCGGTTCGTGATACGACCCGGTACTAAAGGTGCTGGAGGGGCCCCGGACTGACAACATCCTGCCACCACTTATTTTAGTACCGGTTCATGGTACGAACCGGTGCTAAAGATTCGCCACGAACTGGTACTAATAAGAGCGGCTCGACTAGCCGTTGGAACCGGCACTAATGTACACATTAGTGCCGGCTCAAATTCAAACCGGCACTAATGTGCTTCATGTTTGACCATTTTTCTACTAGTGTGTGTCAGAACGGTAGGAGCAAAAACTCACCAGTGGTCAGAGTCACCCAGCCACGCAGGCGCGTCTACTCTTCACTTGAGCGTTCTCGAGTGCCGCTGCTATAACAACCTCGGCAACGTCGATGTCCTTCTCCACGCTTCACCTGCATCCTTCCCATGCTTAAGTGCAACTGACGAAGACCATCTCTTCTCTTTCCTAACATCGGATGCCTGGACAAGGAGCAAGTACATGTAGGATTTTGAGGAGAAAGGCATGCTGAGAAAACAAGGTTATATAGATTACAAATTTAATATCTGGCATATTAAATCTTATATTTCTGAAGCAAGGAATCACACAAAAAAAGTATATACAATCTTTGGCAAAAATAAGATCAGTGAAGCAATGCATGAATATGGCTGTTGGAGCATACGCATCATACACTACTCCCTGCAGCCGGTCGTCCAGTCCATATCCTACTATATGCTTAAAGTAGCCACTCTTGCCAAAATAAGGACAAAGAAAGGTGATTGGGGAGTGTTTTGCTAGATTTTAAAAATTATGCATCGCAATGGAAAGTGAAACTGTAATGAGATGAAAATGGACTTAGATGAGAGGACGAAAGTAAGATGCAAATGAAGAGTGAAATAAAACAGAACCTTCTCTGTTGCCGCAATTGGTTCCTCTGTTCAGTAGTGCTTTTAGGGTCGTAACAACCCAGAAAAAACTCCCATATATACTTCCCCTTTGATATTTGGGTGGACACCCTGTTCGCATAACCAAAAATATAGACAACGTCCTGGTTCAATTAATCTGAGCAGTCAGAACATGTGCATAGATGCAGTATATATGCCCCAAGGGATACTAACAAAAGCCAAGAAAATGGATAGTTGTTAAGAAGAAGAAAAAATGCAAGGTTGAAAGGGTAGAAAACAATGTGAAGGGATGCACCTCCAGGGAGTAAAGAAGTGTCACTGATGAGAATACGTGGAGTAGGCTATGCAGCAGTGTATTTACCACCAATAGAGCAAGCATGATTCAGAGTCTTCCCACTGAATCTTGTATCAGTTGGAGAAACAAACTGATGGAGCCAGAATGTCAAAATATGCTTTGTGCAAATTCCTACAAGTTTTATTTTTTATGAATGATTATCTATCGGCTGTATATGTAACAATGCCTACTGCCCAGACCCTTTAAAAAAGAGAAAACTGTCAACTGTCCTGAATGTTATTTGTAGCAGTTTGACTGCAGGTGTTGTCACACATGATACATGACATTTACCCTACCCAGGGTGTGAGATCGATACAATATATCACTGAGCTAATTACGCTGCTGGTGATGAAAGATAGATATATATAGCTCACCCCACGCTGTACTCTCATGATCATTCCAGCTGCGTCTAGGCAACCCTCCTCGTTGAACAGCAGCTTCCATCTCCTTGGAGGACACAGCGTGCGGCGAGGCTGCCAAGGACAAGAAGGAAAAATCAATATAAACCAATCGATGACCAATACACACCTGTCATGAATCTCTCTCTCTCTAATCTTCTTTGGGGACTCTGAAATTTCATATGCATATATATAGGGATTTATGCTTCTGTTGTAATCGTGTCGCGTAGATGTTCAGACGGGAGGTAAGAGCGGTGGAGGGCAGGGGCGGCCAGTAGGGAGGAGACCTGCGGCGAAGGGCGGCTCCGGCGGCCCGTGGCGAAGGGCGGCTCCGGGGCGGCATGCGGCTCGGCGACCTGCGGCCCGCGGCGAAGGGCGGCTCTGGCGACGGCTCGGCGACCTGCGGCCCACGCCCGACTGCGGGAGGAGGAACGGCGCGGGGGCGTGCGGGAGGAACGGCACAGGGCCATGAGGTCGTGCGGGCGGGGTGAGAGGTCGTGCAAACGTTTTTTTAGCGGTGGATGGACTGTGTGTGGCTTAATTGCGTGGCTTGTTGGGTTAAACACGAAAAGATTATGGACCATCAGATTTTGTAGATGGACGGATATAATTGTTTGAATCTGCCCCTCTCTTCCTTTTATAATGGTAGTAGATAGTAGATGAAGCAGAACATCGACTTACTAGGTTGCGGGTTTGTATGTAACTGATAAAATGTGATCTTGCTCTCCTACAGGAGCTCCTAGCATTGGAAGAACAGATTGGATATGTCAATACCAGAAAAAATGAGGTTAAATATGTATGTTTCCATGGCAGCTTGCATTTCTGATCTGTCCCTTGTGGAGAATGATGCTTGCATAATATGTCAGATATTTCCATTTCAAATTTTCTGCAAATCAACAACTATTTTACAACCCATTTTTTATCTGATAATATATCCATCCATTTCCAGCGGCGCGTCGTGACGAGGCGAGCGAGGAGGAGGAGCGCGCGTGTAGGTCTCCTCTTCTCATGCTCATACAAGTGGTAGAAGAGCTCACCTTATAAAGAGGCGCAACTCTCTCTCAACTTCTGGGGTGGGACTAAACTTTAGCCTCACTCACTCCACTCACATGTGTGCATGAATGAGCCAAAATAATTTCAGAATTTTAGTTGGGCTTTGGGCCAAAGGCCTACTAGCAAAATTCCAACATAGAACCCTTGTGTTAATTCCGATAAGGCAAGTTTCTCCTAGACACGATCTGATTTGATTGCATGCCTTTACTAGGTAAATCGAGCATCGCCTCCCACCAGATTTTGCAGCGCCCCCTCCATACATTACCGTGCTATGAGTGAGGACACCCTCGATGCTCACGCGGCTGGTCCTCTTCTAGGACGCCGTCCCCGCCCCTCTGCAAGCTCGTAAGGCCTCGAGCGAATGCGTCGATCTAGATGCCACCGCCCAAATCCTCCCTCCATGGCCTCCTCCCTTCACTGCTTGGAACCGTAACCTGCACGCCGCGGAGGCCACTGCCGACTGCCGACCCACTCCAGCACCTCACGGCTCCGACCTTCACTGCAACAAGGCAGTTAGTCACCGGCTCCCATGTACTCCGGATCCATGGATGCATGCATGTGAAGAAGACGTTCACAGCGGCATGGCTGTCAAGTCTCCCAAATTCGACACCGGTAGCTAGCGCAGGAGAACTGAGTGCTACCTGAACAATGAGGAGAATCATGGCTCCACATCCCTCTTACTTGTCAGTACCGGCATGCTTGATTGTGCTCGCCAACTCGAGCCTCGAAACTCGACCAGGGAGCGGAAAGACGTTTACGATCCAAACGATGAAGAGCACCTTGACTGACTGCTTCATGGTCATTTGTCACGTCACCGTTGACCCTGGGTTGCAGGTTAGCAATGTCATTGTGGCAGGAGCATCGCCACCATTGACCATTCGATTTGTGCAGGACTGCGGGCAACTTGCCGAAGGCATCAAACCACTTCCATCTGTAGGTTATGTTTGGGCGGCTGTGATGTTTGCGTATGCAACATATCATATTGCTCAATTACTTTGGTTGTGCCATCCGTTCCGATTGCTACATGCCTAGAACACCTAGCTCAGGGCTCGTAGTTGCTGTAACATACCATCCATTTATGCGGCTCAATCAGTTTCTCAGTGTTCTCTGTTTTAGCGAACGCACATTTGGATTGAGTGGCGTAAATAGGGTAACTGTTTGATTTTGGTGCAAACATGATTCTGATGCTTATTTTTTGTTCCCCTTTCGATATAGGTCTGCACTAAGCTTTCGAGAAATTAGGAAGTCATGGCACACTCAAACCTGAACAAGCCTTGCGGAGCCTCGTCACAAGTATGTGCATGAATGTGGGGATGGAGGATCTTTCTCCGAAGAAGACATATAATATTCCTTGCTGTCCTCACTTGGCATAGCCAAGATCAAACTGAACAAGAGAAAAGAAGAGAGGCAAAGAGAGGTGAGTTGTCCACTCCTAGATTGCTACATGACAATCCTCGTGTCTTCGATTTGATCAAAATTCTACTATTCACAATAAATCTGAATGTTCTCGGATATTATTCTTATGGAGTCTTTGGGAGTTGGTAGTATTCAACAGAAATAGTTCAATTCCCATGAGAATTTTTTTAACATATTTTTATATTTGATACGGAGTCTAACAACTGTTGGTGATTGAGAAGGGACCTGTGGCATGACTAAACATGTGAATTGCAAGTACAGATGTCCCTAAAATAACAAGGTGAAATATTGTTTTTTCTTGCTATGAAGAGATGGCATCATAATTCACTTCCATGTCAATTTGTATCAATATCATTAATCCAGTCACAGTTCATGATTTTCTATTGTTTGAATATGTGAGTAATTCACTTTTCGTCCATTTGCTAACTAGGAATCTGTGTATAGCTGACGGTGGATCTGTATATGAAAGTGTGATCGGGCATAAACATGAAATAACTAGGAATCAAATATTGACTGTACTTTATGTGTGCGTTTGGATGAACTGATTTTTAGACACAACAATAAGTTGTAAAACTAAGATGAATGTTTTAAAGTTATATCCAATTGCATAGTAAAAACTATAATACTATTTTGCTTCGGTGCATCAGTTTAGATGAGTCTATCATTGGCGTGACATTATGCGGGATGTCCAAACATCTCCATTTCTTGTACAGAATGAAAACCATGGCACTTTTTTGGGATTGGAGGGAGTAGCTTTTAGTTATGTGCATCCGTACTTCTCCAGTTCTTGTAGAGAATGAAAACTATGTGTGGTGTGTTATCAGAAGTTGCGTATAACCATTTAAGGAAATGTCAAAAAACTCAAAATCCTATTAACTAGCAGCAGCTTCATACGTACTGAACTAATTTGCAGTAAAACTCTAGCAAACAGCAAACATGGTCTCCTCTTCCAGTAAGCCAGTGGTAACCATCTTTGTCCCTGATTTGCTGGACTGCTTAGTGCTTACAGAAGTAAGCTTGTTATATGTCTCTTTGATCTCTTGCAGAGATATACAATATGTTGTGGGAAGACCTAATTCTCTCATTTCTCGTGAACTGTGGTCAGCTACTGATAATTTCAGTCCTAATAATCTTCTTGGTCAAGGAGGATATGTGTCAGTATATGGTTCGTTCATCCCGTCCGTACAGTTTTGAATTTTCTTAAAAAAATGTTTGTTAAGTAACTTGTGATTAAATTCGTAGAAAAGAGGGGGAGGGGGATTTATTCATAGTTTTAAATAGCCCTGCTATAGCCTTTTCAGCAGGGTGCTGCTAAATGGTACTCATGTACAATAGTCCGCTAATATTAGCCTGCTAGAGCTCGCTATCGCTCCACTATAACTGTTTTGAAAGACCGCCGCTATTTGGCAGAGCCCGCTATTTAAAACACTATTATTACAACATACATGGAGGAAATGATGTTTGACAGTGCGGTGGCTGAAACTTCTGTTGTCGAAAAATGGTGCCTTTTTGTAGGGAAAGTTAACCGATGGTAGCTAGGTTCATGGCAGTGAAGCAGCTGTCTGAAGCATCATATCAGAGAAAAATGGAATTTGCAACGGAAATAGATATCTGGAGTGCAACACCGTAATCTTGTGAAGTTGTATGGTTGATGCTGGTTATGAGTACCCGGAGAATGGGAGCCTGGACCTTGCCCTATTTGGTATAGATTCTTTTCATTGATGCAGCTACAAATCTACAGAATAAGGCTTTGTATATACAACTAAGGACTTAAACCTACATTTGCATGCAAAGGAAAGTCAACACTGGATTGGCCGACACGTTTTGCAATATGCTTAGGCATTGCAAGAGGTCTGGCCTATCTTCATGAAGAATCTAGCATTTGTGTTGCGCACAGGGACATCAAGGCCAGCAATATGTTACTTGATGCCAATCTCAATCCTAAGATCTTAGGGTTTTCGGGGTTGCCAAACTTTATGATGACCTGAAGACATGTGAACACGAGGGTTGCTGGCACATTGTTAGTGCATTTCCACCTTGCTAACCTCTGTCCATGTAGTATTTTTGTATGTAGTTGATGGCATGTTGATCCTATTGATCCTACTGGCTGATGTTGATGACTTCTCGGCCATGAATTACTCATCCGCACTCTACAAGGTCGCGTCGGCTCCACGTTGGAGCGGTGGAGGTGGCTCGGCGGCATGCGTTCAGCCCGCATCGAAGTTTGTGGTGGGTCGAAGCCCCAAGGACTCGGTTATAACTTCTGTTTTCTTTGGAGTGCTTGTACCACCGGCGTTCTTTAATATATGATCTGGGGTCTTTTCCACAAAGAAAGGGCTATCTATCATTTGTAAGGTATTACACACTACAGAGTGATATGTTTTTGTACCACTTTATTTTATGCATCTGATGTGATAGTACACATCGTCGAATTTTAAAAAGAATCAAAATCAATTACAAGTGAAGTGTATTTCAATTATTTGTTGTCTGGCTATTTTTTCTATACATGTGAAATTTGACACGCCTTATGCTTATATATGTAACGAGTAAATTCTTTGAAAATGCCCGTGGCAACGCACGGGCAGTCTACTAGTGTCCGATAGTTAGTTTGTTGGGTGCCCCGGCTTTCAGCCGTTGTCGCGTGTAGTGTGCTTGATGTTCCCTCTAGATTTTTTTATTATTGTTATGTACGCGTTTTCATGGTTTAGATGATGGTTTTTGAATATTTTTTGGTTTTTTTGTTTTCGTCCGATTTTCCCTAGATTTTAGAGAAAATATAAAAAAATGCGCGAAAAGAACATGTTTTTTTCTTTCACGAGAGGCACTGATTTGCTTCTCGTGGAGACACTGATTTGCTTCTGCAAGGGGCACAACTACGCCTCTTGGAAAAATGAAAACAACGATTTTTTTTTTCTGGTTCCATGAGATGCACAAATTTGCTTTCGCGAGTTGTGCCTCTCGAAAAGGGAAAAACATTTTTTCCCCGAGCCACACAATCCAGATCCAAAGGATGGCAGGTATTGACGAAACTTGCACTAAAACAAAGAACTACCATGTTTTTTTTCTTCTGGAAACTGCCACCACCCCTAACACTAAAAAGGCCATCTCGCGCATTCGCAAATGCCATGTTCGATGGCAAACATTTCCTGGGGATTAGTGCCCTATTACATATGCTTTTTCCGTCTAGATAGTTTTATTCCTTACTACAATCATTTTTGGTATCTAGTTGATGCAAGCATGCATCCCCATGTTGATGGCTATCTTAGTTAATCTCTATTTTCAGTTTCTATGCTTCAAATTAAGACGAGTTATCCTAAGATAACACATTTTCATGCTTTGTGCTGACCGGGTTTCCAAATTATACTTCATATGCTCCTTTAGTTACATAGAATGCTTCCTTACTGGCTGCTACTCCCATCTTTATTACAAATTATTTTCGTCACTGTTATCGCCACTATACACTATGCCAAGCCAATATTATACTAACTATGATTCTTTTGTATACGTAGTTTTCTTCCATAGTCTATGTTTCAAATTTTTGTGTGTGTTTCTAATGTTCTATTTTTTTTTCAATCTCATTTTAATCAAAACACTGCCCCAAGTATGTTGTGATAGATCAACTCGTCGCTTCGTGTAAGCCATGCTTCCTACTTTTGTTTCACATATGTTCCCTATAGCAGTGATTTTACGCTTTCACTGCCTATCATGTATGTTTTGATCAATCAAATCACTCCTTTGTGTAAGCCATGCTTCCTACTTTTATGTTTCACAAATTCTTCATGTACTAGTGAATTTTTTATGCTTCCACTGCTTATCATGTATGTTTTGATCTATCGAATTACTCCTTCGTGTAAGTCATGCTTCCTACTTTTACGTTTCACATATATTTCTGTAGCAATGAAATTTTCTCAATCTCAATTTTCCATGCTTCCACTACATGTATGTGCTGATAGATCAAATCGTTGCTTCTTGTAGGCCATGCTTATCTCATTTTCCTGTGACTCTATTTTCCTATCATTTATGTTGTGACAGATCAAACATCTCTTATTTCCTCATGCATGTGTGCTTCTTTTGTTCAGATGTTTTGCGCTACATGACTCTAACCATGCATCATTGGTTTCTCAAATGTCTCGCACTAACCTCTCCCCACAATGTTGGCAGTGCCAATTTGAAGGCAACAAAGGAGGTGGTGGAGACATGGTCGGAGATAGTGACCAAGGCCATCCACGAGGATATCATTGCTTACGTAATCCACCGACTTGGTGATGCATAGCCGCCCATTCTCGAGTTTGTGAGATCTATCTTTCGTAGCCGTGCAACGATCATGATATCACCATGTCATGATCAACCGATGGCGGCGGTAACCCACTACTTGCCACCATCATGGTGGGAATAACTTTCATTCGGCAATCTTCCGTGTAGGCCTTCCCTGGCACACCATTGCGGCCCAAGACAATATGCTCACTTCACAGCCGTCTTAGAAGTTGACCCTTGTATCATATTTTTGTTGTAATATAATTATTATTTTGTTGTTTTATTTGTATTAGGTTGTATTGCATCGAAGCATATTCCATTCGTTGCAAACAAACTTTTGTTTGTTTGGAAACAATGACTAATTTATGTTTTAGTGGAAGAAAATTCAATTCTTGTCCATAGAAGCAAGTTTAAGTTGCAAAAGAAGCAAATTTTCTTGTCAATATAAACAAATCCTTGCTTTGCTAGAAACAAAGGGAACATTTATAACTTCAACAAAATTCTATTAGATCGAACACACATTTCTATTGAATCGAACAATTTTGGTTGTAGTTGAAGCAGATTATCAAGTAGTAGGAAGCAAATATGTGTTGTGGGATCTCATAAAAGGAAGCAAACATAATCATACAGGAAATATACGAGGTTGCATGTGTGGGTCGCATGTTCAATATAAAACTACAACACATGAATCTACTCAGAGGAATAAACTCAGGGATATACTCGAAGGAGGAACAAACAGTAGGAGAGAGGTGGTTAGCGAGGATACTCGGGCGAGCTTAGTAGAAGCAAGTTCCATGAAACACCTAATTAAAGAAGCAATCCAACTACAGCCCACGCGTAGAGCTATTAGCAGATCCAACGACCAACATGTTTCCAATCCCACAACCATCGAATAATCTGATGGAAAGCAAGGATCAGTAGTGGATTAGTAGTCTGATCCCTAGCGGCTCCCTGAAATTATGGTGAGGTAAGGGTTTCATCTCCTTCCCGTTTCAATTAGTAGGAGTGGACTTGCATTCAATTCGCCTTTGACTTTTTTGTTTGGATCCTCAATATATGATACTAGATAACACCCCGCTGTTGCTACGGAATTTTTTAGCAAAAATAACCTACGTCGGTATTTCCCCAAAGAGGAAGGGATGATACAACACAACGGCGGTAGGTATTTCCCTCAGATATGAAACCAAGGTTATCGAACCAGTAGGAGAACCAAGCAACACAACGTAAATATCACCTGCACACAAGTAACAACTTCTCGCAACCCGACGTGGTAAAGGGGTTGTCAATCCCTTCCGGGGTACGGCACCTCAAGATAGGCAAATGGACGCGAGGTAAATTTGTAATAGATTGATAGATCGAACGCCAAATAAATAAATAAAAATAAATTGCAGCAAGGTATTTTTGGGATTTTGGTTTAGTAGATCTGAAAATAAAAGCAAAGGAAAATAGATCGCAAAGGCAAATAATATGAGAAAGAGACCTGGGGGCCGTAGGTTTCACTAGTGGCTTCTCTCGAGAAAAATATCAAACGGTGGGTGAACAAATTACTGTTGGGCAATTGATAGAACTTCAAATACTCATGATGATATCCAGGCAATGATCATTACATAGGCATCACGTCCAAGATTAGTAGACCGACTCATGCCTGCATCTACTACTATTACTCCATACATCGACCGCTATCCAGCATGCATCTAGTGTATTAAGTTCATGGAGAAACGGAATAATGCAACAAGAACAATGACATGATGTAGACAAGATCTATCTATGTAGAGATAGACCCCATCGTTTTATCCTTAGTAGCAACGATACATACGTGTCGGTTCCCTTTCTTTCACTGGGATCAAGCACCGTAAGATCGAACCCACTACAAAGCACCTCTTCCCATTGCAAGATAAATAGATCAAGTTGGCCAGACAAAACCCAAATATCGGAAAAGAAATACGAGGCTATAAGAAATCATGTATTAAAGAGATCAAAGAAACTAAAATACTTTCATGGATATAAAAAGATAGATCTGATCATAAACTCAAAGTTCATCGGATCCCAACAAACACACCGGAAAAGAGTTACATCATATGGATCTTGAAGAGACCATTGTATTGAGAATCAAGAGAGAGAGAAGAAGTCATCTAGCTACTAACTATGGACCCCGAAGGTCTACAAATAACTACTCACGCATCATCGGAGAGGCACCAATGAAGGTGGTGAACCCCATCCGAGATGGTGTCTAGATTGGATCTGGTGGTTCTGGACTCTGCGACGGCTGGATAAATATTTCGTCGACTCCCATAGGATTTTGGGAATATTGGGGTATTTATAGAGCAATGACGTTGATAAAATGCTCATGAACACAAAAAATCTTGACAAATTGGAAAAATGATTGTGGATTTGGAAAATTTCACAAATTCAAAAAAATCTTGAGTTTAACAAAATTGTTCATGGATTTTTAAAATGTTCACGAGTTTGAAAAAATATTGGATCTAAAAATGTTCTTTAATAAATTACAAATTCAAAAGTGTTTGGGAATTTGAAACAAATCACTAATTTGAAAAATGTTCACGAATTCAAAAACATTTATAGATTCAAAAAATGTTCGCGCATAGAAAAAATGCTCATAAATTTTAAAAATGTTCATGGATTTGAAGATATTTGTAAATTCTAAAAATATAAAGGTTCAAAAAATATTCATGAACTCACTTTTTTGTGATTTTGAAAAAACATGAATTTAAAAGGTTTGCAAATTTTAAATAAGAAATGCTTGTGAATTTATGAATATGTTCGTAAAAAGAAAAGATGTTCATGAATTTTAAAAGATAAAATAAAAGAAAGAATGAAACAAGATGAAAACTAAAACAAAGGAGAACACAGAAATAAAAGCACAGAATTTGGCGGAAGAAAAACCGAATGGAAGCTTCTTAAAACCACTGTCAAACCTTTCCAACAACGTTCCGGTAGCTAACAAAGCATAGTCTTTCAAAAATGAGAAAGTGTTGATGAAGCAAGTGAGCACTTCCTAATAGGCTGGCCACTTTCCTATGCCAGTGGACGATTGAAGGTGTGATACATATCGTTTGTGCATTTAGCCCAGTCTAATCAGGCCATACCCAAGAAGATTTGGCTGTTGGCCCAGTATAACCAGGCCCATCCCGAGAGGGGCAAGTATGTTGCCCGATTCAACCGGGTTTGGCCTGATTTATTCCGAAAAATTATATGATCCATGGGGCATTTTTCGGAGTTGAGACTCCTCAAATAAAAAAATGTTCAACATGAAAGGATTTTTGTCTCCTAGAAATGAAGAACTTTGCTTTTCGAATTATTTTCAACCGAGGTCGTTTGCAACCTCCAAAGACATGATAAGACAGATGCATCTCAGAAACATACTTTATTAAAGCATAACAAAAATCTACTTCATGATGGCTTCAAACGAGAAAGCTGTACAATATGAAAGTCCTTCGTCTGATCTAGACAAACAAATTTTATTTCTCTATCATCTCAATCCAAGGTTGTATGCAACCTATACAACCAAGACAGGTTGACTTCCTTTTGACATGCATGGAATTCTGGACACACTTGTCCGAGTTGTGTTAGATTTAGATATTTAGACAAAATTTTGATTCATTTTCTTGTACGAGAAATCTAGTCGTCTCACATACATATGAGAGGTGATGGACTTTTGAGCAATACACAATCGTCAAACAAATCTACCACTTTTATCTTTATGTCTTTATCTCTCTCACGTTTTCTCTTTCTCTTGTTTTTCGTTGTTCTTCGTGTTGTAGGACAACAAACCTCGAGGCCTTGGGGGTGATCAAGTCGATCTACAGTATCCCATAGCTGCCACACACTTTGACGGGTCCCTCCCAGGCATGTTGAGTTTCAGGCTCTCAAAAGATCTCACTGTCGGATCAGTCGTCGGCCTAGGTGCACCGCCGCCACCCAAGCCGCAATGCTGTGTGTGTGTGTGGGGGGGGGGGTGGGGGGGGGGGGGGGGGGCGCCGCCGACACCACGCGATCAAGGCCCGGTGGCCTACGCCGGTTGCGGTGGGAGGGGATTAGGAGGAGGGGGAGGCGCTGGGAGGAGGAGGGAAGGGGATCCCCCAGCCGCCTCGCTCGGGGAGGCAATGCGGAGGTGAAGGCGGCAAATACGATAAACAAGCAAAAAAAGATCATTTGTCCAAGTTGGCCTTCTTTGCAGAGGATGAGTTCAATAATGTCAGGAAAATGCTATCAAAAGCTAAAATGGATCACTGTTCTATGTTGATTTCTCAGGATAAGGTTCTGGAGGAGATAGCCTCCCATGCATGACTAGCTGAAGGGCATGTTCTTAAAGATATACTATCCACCAATTGAGTCAAACATGGTTTTCACTTACAACCAGATTGCCCCTGAGTTGAGATTGGCATAAGTTTGATGAATACTTAGTTACAACGTATGCTCTTATTAAACGTGGATGTCTTCATTTAATTAATGAGATTTCTATTTCTATGCCCTCAGTTGCTTAGCACTCCTCGGTTTCCCCCCACCCAACTAACGCCCCTCACTTTTCCCCTCCATCACTCGGCCCACACTCAAGTCCGCCCATCGTTCTTGAACATTTATACTGGACTTTTTTAAATTTGCATTAGTGATCTTCTCATCATACACTAGTAGAAAAAGGGTCATTTGTCCCGATTCTAGGGGGCCTTTAGTCCCGGTTCTGGAACCAGGACTAAAGAGTCGTTATTAAAGCCTCCCCATTTAGTCTCGGTTCTTACACGAACCGGGACTAAAGGCCGTCCACGTGGCCACTGTCTGGAACTTCACCACCAACCGGGACTAAAGGTATTTTTACGAAAAATATTTTGAATTTTTTTCGATTTTCAAATTTCTGAATTATTTTCCAATTTAATCACCCCTCATCACTGCTCAATTTAACCTCTAATCTCTAATCACCCCTCATCATTCCAAATCATTTAACTTCCCGGCCGGTCACCCATCCTCTCACTACTCCAGCCTGAGCATGCTTAACTTTCGGGTTTTATTACCCCTCGTTTCCAAGTCTGCACTTGTTGTTTTCCTCACAATAGTAAGATGTCAATCCTATTAACCCTCAGGAGTTTAGCTTGAGCATGAAGTCACACGTTTCACTGTTTGACTTTGAAATTATTATTCTAAAAAACAACAATTATTTAGTAACACTAATATTTCTTAAATAAGTAGTTTGACCGTAGTTTGACCACAGTTTGACCAGATTTGACCAAAATTCAAAAAATTGAAATAATTATTTAGTAACACTAATATTCTTGACTAATTATGTAGTAACACTAATATTTCTTGAATAAGTAGTTTGACTATAATTTGACCATAGTTTGACCAGATTTGACCAAAATTCAAAAAAATTGTAATAATTATTTAGTAACACTAATATTTGTGAATAATTATTTAGTAACACTAATACTTCTTGAATAAGTAGTTTGACCAAAGTTTGACCTGATTTAACCAAAATTAAAAAACAAACTGAAATTTGAGCATAACTTTTTTTCCTTTTAGAATTTGAGGATTCTAAAAATTTGCAAACAGGTCATAGGCTGTCAAAATTGGATGCGGATTTTTTTGCTGAACATTTTGATATATTATACGTTTTTTTCGACATCGTATGCAAAAGTTATAGCCGTTTTACTTTTTCATGACACTTTTTTGCAAAACATGTCCAAATTTAAGTTTTTTAATTTTCCTAACTAGTAGATGTAGTAATATAACTCTCGAAGGATTTTATTTTTTGAAGTTTTTACCATTTTATTTTGCTTTTTACAAAACTGAAAAGTCGATCCACTTGGGGGGTAGAGTTTGAAAATGGGGCCTTCAGTCCCGGTTTGAGACACGAACCGGGACTAAAGGACATTGCACCCTTTAGTCCCGGTTTGTGTCTCAAACCGGGACTAAAGGTGTAATCTTTAGTCCCGGTTTGAGATATGAACCGTGACTAAAGGGCTCATTTGAACCGGGACTATTGCCTTTAGCCGCACGACCCGGGACCAATGCTCACATTAGTCCCGGTTCGTGACCAAACCGGGACTAATGGGCTTATCTGGCCCCGAACGAAAGCCCTGTTTTCTACTAGTGATATGTTATGTTATATTAAAATTTTGCTTTGAGTGTACTAGTAATTACAATGTAATACTCCCATAATTAAAAAACATGCCTTTTGTACATATTTGATGTTTATTATTATCAAAATATTCTATTGTGAGTTAGCATGGAATTGTATTTTGTCACAAAAAGTTTTATTTGGTTAGTTTAGTTGGAGTTGTGCTATAAATATTGCATTGAAACACATTTCTCACTAAACAAACCAAAAACACAATTTGTGTGGAAAATAAATTATACATATTAATATTGCTTAGTAAATTTATAGCTATCTTTATTATAAGTCTTTGAAATATCCACAAAACTTGGTAGGGTGTTTATAGAGTGTGTAAAAATCCAACCAAAAACTGATAGAAGTTTGTAGAGTACGATCTACCAAGATTGGATAAAATTAAGTAAAGAATTCGTATGGGTATTCAATAAGTAGTTTTCTTTATATAATCTACTGGTAGACGGTGCTTATTTGTTGGTAAACTCGCTTCTTATTTGTGTGCTTGAGGGAGCATAGCCAGACTATATGATTTTGTAGGGATAGCCAGACTATATGATTTTGTAAATATAGCTTTCTTTGGCCATGTTATTTTGAGAAGACATAATTGCTTTGTTAGTATGCTTGAAGTATTATTATTTTTATGTCAATATTAAACTTTTGTCTTGAATCTTATGGATCTGAGTATTCTTGCCACAATAAAGAATTGCATAGAGAAATATGTTAGGTAGCATTCCACATCAAAAATTCCGTTTTTATCATTTACCTACTCGAGGACGAGCAGGAATTAAGCTTGGGGATGCTGATACGTCTCCAATGTATCTATAATTTTTTATTGTTCCATGCTATTATATTACCAACCTTGGATGTTTTATATGCATTTATATGCTATTTTATATGATTTTTGGGACTAACCTATTAACCCAGAGCCCAGTGCCAGTTTCTGTTTTTCCCTTGTTTCAGTGTTTCGCAGAAAAGGAATATCAAACGGAGTCCAAACGGAATGAAACCTTCGGAAAATTTATTTTTGGAAAGAAAGCAATACAGGAGACTTGGAGTGCACGTCAGGGGATCAACGAGGAGAGCACGAGGCAGGGGGGCGCGCCCACCCCCCTGGGCGCGCCCTCCACCGTCGTGGGCCCCTCGTGGCTCCCCTGATGTATTTCTTCCGCCTATATATATCCATATACCCTAAAACTATCGGGGAGCAGAATAGATCAGGAGTTCCGCCGCCAGAAGCCTCCGTAGCCACCGAAAACCAATCTAGACCCGTTCCGGCACCCTGCCGGAGGGGGAATCCCTCTCCGGTGGCTATCTTCATCATCCCGACGCTCTCCATGATGAGGAGGGAGTAGTTCTCCCTCGGGGCTGAGGGTATGTACCAGTAGCTATGTGTTTGATCTCCCTCTCTCGTGTTCTTGAGATGGCACAATCTTGATGTATCGCGAGCTTTGCTATTCTAGTTGGATCTTATGATGTTTCTCCCCCTCTACTCTCTTGTAATGGATTGAGTTTTCCCTTTGAAGTTATCTTATCAGATTGAGTCTTTAAGGATTTGAGAAACTTGATGTATGTCTTGCGTGGGATACCCGTGGTGACAATGGGGTATTCTATTGATCCACTTGATGTATGTTTTGGTGATCAACTTGCGGGTTCCACCCATGAACCTATGCATAGGGGTTGGCACATGTTTTCGTCTTGACTCTACGGTAGAAAATTTGGGGCACTCTTTGAGGATCTATGTGTTGGTTGAATAGATGAATCTGAGATTGTGTGATGCATATCGTATAATCATACCCACGGATACTTGAGATGACATTGGAGTATCTAGGTGAAATTAGGGTTTTGGTTGATTTGTGTCTTAAGGTGTTATTCTAGTACGAACTCTAGGGCTGTTTGTGACACTTATAGGAATAGCCCAACGGATTATTTGGAAAGAATAACTTTGAGGTGGTTTCGTACCCTACCATAATCTCTTCGTTTGTTCCCCGCTATTAGTGACTTTGGAGTGACTCTTTGTTGCATTTTGAGGGATAGTTATATGATCCAATTATGTTATTATTGTTGAGGGAACTTGCACTAGTGAAAGTATGAACCCTAGGCCTTGTTTCAACGCATTGCAATACCGTTTGTGCTCACTTTTATCATTAGTTACCTTGCCGTTTTTATATTTTCATATTACAAAAACCTTTATCTACCATCCATATACCACTTGTATCACCATCTCTTCGCCGAACTAGTGCACGTATACAATTTACCATTGTATTGGGTGTGTTGGGGACACAAGAGACTCTTTGTTATTTGGTTGTAGGGTTGCTTGAGAGAGACCATCTTCATCCTACGCCTCCTACGGATTGATAAACCTTAGGTCATCCACTTGAGGGAAATTTGCTACTGTCCTACAAACCTTTGCACTTGGAGGCCCAACAACGTCTACAAGAAGAAGGTTGTGTAGTAGACATCAAGCTCTTTTCTGGCGCCGTTGCCGGGGAGGTTAGCGCTTGAAGGTATATCTTTAGATCTTGCAGTCGAATCTTTTTGTTTCTTGTTTTAGCACTAGTTTAGTTTATAAAATAAAACTACAAAAAAATATGGAATTAAGGTTGCTTCATATGCTTCATCTTTTCAACGTCTTTCGTGAAAATAAGGATTCCGATGATTGTGCCAAAGTGTTAGAAGAAGAATATATTAAAATGTTTGGCACTATATCTTTGGATGATGAGCATGATTGCAATGTTGTTAGTATGAATTCTTTGAATATCCATGATGCTAATGATATGCAAAGCCACAAGCTTGGGGATGCTATGTTTGATGAAGACGATATTTTTTGTCCCCCAAGCTTTGATGAGAAAATTTATTATGATGAAAGCATGCCTACTATTTATGATGATTATATTGATGAAAGTGGATTTGGAGAGGTCATGACTTTATCTAGTGATGAATCCACTATTTCCGAAGAGGTTCCAATTGATTATGAGAACAAAGTTTTTATCTATGATGATTATTGTGATGACTTGTATGCTATTAAGAATAATGATAACCATGAAACTTGTCATCATGATTTTAGTTTTCAATTGGATTATGCCTCACATGGTAGTTATTTTGTTGAGTTTGCTCCCACCACTATTTCGATTGAGAAGAATCTTGCTTATGTGGAGAGTAGTAAATTTTCTATGCTTGTAGATCATGAAAAGAATGCTTTAGGTGCTGGTTATATTGTTGAATTTATTCATGATGCTACTGAAAATTATTATGAGGGAGGAACTTATGCTTGTAGGAATTGCAATAATATCAAGTTTCCTCTCTATGTGCTTAAAGTTTTGAAGTTATGCTTGTTTTGCCTTCCTATGCTAGTTGATTATTGTTCCCACAAGTTGTTTGCTCACAAAATCCCTATGCATAGGAAGTGGGTTAGACTTAAATGTGCTAGTAATATTCTTCTTGATGCTCTCTTTATGTTTCAATTCTTATCCTTTATGTGAGCATCATTGAAATAATCATGCCTAGCTAGGGGCGTTAAACGACAGCGCTTGTTGGGAGGCAACCCAAATTTATTTCTATTCCTTGCTTTTTGTTCCTGTTTAGTAATAAATAATTTATCTAGCCTCTGTTATTATTGAGTTTTTATGTTTTTTTAGTGTTTGTGCCAAGTAGAACCGTTGGGAAGACTTGGGGAAAGTCTTTGCGATCTTGCTGTAAAAAACAGAAACTTTAGCGCTCACGAGAATTGCTGCCGTTTTTTTTATTGGAGAGTGTTATTTAGTTCATTCTTTTTGAAGATGATTAATATATAAATTCCTCAGGTCCAGCAATTTATTTTAGAATTTTTGGGGTTCCAGAAGTATATGTTTGATCCACATTACTACAGACTGTTCTGTTTCGACAGATTCTGTTTTCTATGTGTTGTTTACTTATTTTGATGTATCTATGGCTAGTAAAAGAGTTTATAAACCATAGAGAAGTTGGAATACAGTAGGTTTAACACCAATATGAATCTAGAATGAGTTCATTACAGTACCTTATGATGGTGATTTGCTTTCTTATACTAACGGAGCTTACGAGTTTTCTGTTGGTAACTGAGGGAGTCCTGGATTAGGGGGTCTCCGGACAGCCGGACTATATCCTTTGGCCGGACTGTTAGACTATGAAGATACAAGATTGAAGACTTCGTCTCGTGTCCGGATGGGACTCTACTTGGCGTGGAAGGCAAGCTAGGCAATACGGATATGGATATCTCCTCCTTTGTAACCGATCTTGTGTAACCCTAACCCTCCCCGGTGTTTATATAAACCGAAGGGTTTTAGTCCGTAGGACAACAACCACAACATACAATCATACCATAGGCTAGCTTCTAGGGTTTAGCCTCTCTGATCTCGTGGTAGATCTACTCTTGTACTACCCATATCATCAATATTAATCAAGCAGGACGTAGGGTTTACCTCCATCAAGAGGGCCCGAACCTGGGTAAAACATTGTGTCCCCTGCCTCCTGTTTCCATCCGGCCTAGACACACAGTTCGGGACCCCCTACCCGAGATCCACCGGTTTTGACACCGACATTGGTGCTTTCATTGAGAGTTCCTCTGTGTCGTCGCCGTTAGGCTTGATGGCTCCTACTATCATCGATAGCGATGCGGTCCAGGGTGAGACTTTTCTCCCCGGACAGATCTTCATATTCCGCGGCTTTGCACTGCGGGCTAATTCGCTTGGCCATCTGGAGCAGATTGAAAGCTACGCCCCTGGCCATCAGGTCAGATTTGGAAGCTTAAACTACACGGCCGATATCCGTGGAGATTTGAACTTCAACAGATTCAAGCCTCTGCCTTGTGTGCCACGCGGGCACGATGAGCATGACTTAGCTCTCCCATCGGACAATGTTAAGGAGATCGCACCGGCAGCCGCTCCGACCCTCAATTCGGAGCCAGTCGCACCTTCCGCGGACGGGTGGATGGACCCCGCCACGGAGGCCTTACCCTCAGTGGCGATCGAGCCGAACATTGACCTTGCCTTGCACGAGAGCCGTGTTGTTAAAATGCCGGATCCTTCTCCGGCCACGGACTCTGAACCGCCTGCGCCCGTTCCTATCAAATCCGATTGGGCACCGATCATGGAGTTTACATCCGCGGATATTTTTCAGCACTCGCCCTTTGGCAACATACTAAACTCATTAAGGTCTCTCTCCTTGTCAGAAGAATCCTGGCCGAACTATATCCGGCAGGATTGGGATGCGGACGACGAAGAAATTCGACGCCCACCCACCACCCACTTAATAGCCACTGTCGATGACTCAACCGACATGCTCGACTTCGACTCCAAAGACATCGACGGTATGGACGATGACGCGGGAGGCGAAAAGGAACCACCGCCCACAGGGCGCTGGACGTCATCATATGATGTATACATGGTGGACACACCAAAAGAAGACGGCGATGAGGAACAGAAGGACGCAACGAAGGCTTGTTCCCTCGAGAAGTAGTCAAAGCGGTGGCGTAAGCGCCACCCCAAATCCCCCCTCGACAGAAATAACGATCATACAGACCCAGCATTGGAGCAGGGCGAACCACTGCCGGACCACGACAATACGGAGAATCAAACTGAACAAACCAATTCTGTCAAAGATAATAGTCCGGACGACATAACGCCAAACAGGCACCCGGAGCAACAGAATGCCCGTCAAAGGCTTGTTGCCACCACAAGGAGTCTGAAAAAGGAGAAGCAAAGGCTCAAGGCTGCGCAGGACACACTCCAAATCAGATGGAATAAAGTACTCAACACAGCAGCGAAGTACGGCGGCAATCGCCCCACCAAGAGCTACCCAAAGTGGAAGTTGCTACCTAAATTCGATGAGGAGGCCTTAGGCCCCCCACAACCAAAAATTAAAACAGCCATCTGGCCTGATAGACGACCTCACGACCAACATAAAGCGGCAAGCAACGCCGCACATAAGCCAATACGCGGTCTACGCAAGGGCTCGCATCAAAGGGACGGCGAAACCAGATCCATCTATGGACCACGCAAGCGTGCTCCAGCATACGATGCAACACAACAAACATCCGAACAACGCGCCACACCCAGATATAGGGGTGCCGCACACCCCCTATGTTTCAACGATGAGGTGCTGGACCATGAATTTCCAGAGGGATTCAAACCCGTAAACATAGAGGCATACGACAGAACAACAGACCCTGGGTCTGGATTGAGGACTATATCCTCCATATCCATATGGCTCGGGGAGATGATCTCCACGCCATTAAGTATTTACCCCTCAAACTCAAAGTGCCAGCTCGGCACTGGCTTAAGAGCCTCCCCGAAAGCTCCATCGGAAGCTGGGAAGAGCTCGAAGATGCCTTTCGGGCAAATTTTCAAGGGACTTATGTCCGACCTCCGGACGCGGATGATTTGAGTCATATAACTCAACAGCCCGAAGAGTCAGCCCAAAAGCTTTGAAACAGGTTTCTTACTAAAAAGAACCAAATTGTCGACTGTCCGGACGCCGAAGCCTTGGCAGCTTTTAAGCATAGCGTCCGTGACGAATGGCTTGCCAGACACCTCGGCCAAGAAAAGCCGAGAACAATGGCAGCATTAACAAGCCTCATGACCCGCTTTTGCGCGGGCGAGGATAGCTGGCTAGCCAGATGCAGCACCAGCGACCCCAGTACATCCGAAGTTAGAGATGGAAACGGGAAATCACGGCGCAACAACAATAACAAACGCCGGAATAAAGAAGACAGCACGAAGAGCACGACAGTAAATGCCGGATTCAAAAGCTCTCGGCCAGGTCAGCAAAAGCCGCCCATCTAAAGGCGCCAGAGACGAACTGTCCAGCCTAAACAAAATTCTGGACCAAATATGTCAGATCCATAGCACCCCTAGTAAACCTGCTAATCATACCCATAGAGAATGTTGGGTCTTCAAGCAGTCCGGCAAGCTCAACGCCGTACACAAGGGGGAGGATACACCAAGCGAAGACGAGGATGAGCCTCTCAAGCAAGACACTTGGGAACAAAAGAAATTTCCACCAGAAGTTAAAACAGTAAACATGTTACACGTGATCAACAAAGCGTCACTCCCAGAAAAATATGCCCAAGGGCCTATCACCGCGGAGTCCGACCACTGGCCGTCTCAACCGATCACTTTCGACCATCGTGATTACTCAGCAAGTATCCGGCGTGCAGGATGGGATGCCCTGGTACTAGACCCAATAATTGACGGATACCACTTCACACGAGTCCTGATGGACGATGGCAGCAGTCTAAACCTGATATACCGGGATACAATCCGTGAAATGGGGATAGACCCAACAAAAATTTGCCATAGCAATACTACCTTTAAAGGAGTAACGCCAGGCCCAGGGGCTCATTGCACGGGCTCCCTGCTACTAAAGGTCATATTCTGCTTCCTCGATAACTTCCGTAGCGAACATTTAACCTTCCACATTGCTCCGTTCCAAAGTGGCTATCAAGCACTACTTGGACACGAAGCTTTCGCTCGCTTTAATGCAATACCGCACTACACTTTCCTCATGCTCAAGATGCCCGGCCCACGTGGCATCATTATAGTGAACGGAAGTATTAAGCGATCTTTGCGCGCCGAATAGAATGCGACTGCCTTAGCAGCCACACAATAAAAACGGCCTCACCAACTAAAGCATTTGATAGGTCGTCAAGACCATGGACGTGGTTAGACGAGTCCGACGCTGCTATATGTAATTTGTACCGGATTAATGGCCACACCCCTATTACAAATACAAGGGGCTCAACGCGCGTAGACAAGTGGCAATTTATACCCATTTCTAGTTATACATGGTTTCTCTAAAAACTATCTCTCTGCACGACAACTTTTCACCCAAATTCCTCTCTTTTACAGATGACCATCGTGCTACACCCGTCCAGGATACGACACAGCGGAGACACGGGCGCAGACGTGCAGCAGGGACCCGTTCCAAGGATTCTTTTTAGATTAAGACCCTGCATAAACCTTTTTTACCGTCTCTTGTTGATACACATCCACCGAATTCTCAGCACAATCGCGAAGGATGCTGACGTCTTGGCATGTGGCCACGTCAGAATAATGCACGTACCTGGACACAAGGGGCTTCTTACAAAGGGCACTATTTAGGCCCGGTTTATACCATAAAGACCGAATACCTTAGGGAGTGTTCGGCGTCGCGAGTTTGGCCTTATATGCATCAGCTCCGAATCATTGTCTTTGGTCAAATGTTGGGTTTGCCCGGCTCCTGTGTTTTGGTGCCTTACGTTCCGCTTTATCGGCTAAGGCAGCACCAGGAGAACTACTGTGATTGTGCCCTGGTTCATCCGGACGAGCACCTCAGTAGAGAAAGCCGAAAACTGACTGTCATGATATAGCGTGAGACTAGTCAACCACTCGATGACCTATCGGAATGTTAGAATTCCTCCGCCTTAACGAAGGACCGTTTTCCGGCCAGGCATATACGCACCCCGAGATCGGGAGAGTGCGGAGCCACCAGGGGCTATCTAGTAGCCCCACTGTCAAACTCCTATGGCTAAGTGAAAGTGTTAAAGCATTATAGTCCGGTTGCCTCATTCGCTGCGCTATCACCTCATTAATAGGACCAAGACGTTGGGTTAAGTGTGAACACACGTTTTTTGCGAGCACCTCCGCATTATATGTGTGGGGGCTGAAGCCGATGACTGCAATCTTTCAGGTTATACACATGTATACATAAACGGCCACACATGAGGCATCATATTACTTTCGGGCAAAAGTATAAACACAGCCTTATAAAATTTCATAAAAACATTGTGTTAACAATGGGAATACATGTCACTCAAACATAATATTCTTCGAGCATTGGGCCTCTATCAAACGAGCACCCTCGAGAACCTCCTCGAAATAGTGTTCGGCAGCCACTCGGCCTATGGCCGAACCCTGTGCCGGAACAACGGTAGCGTCCATCTCCGCCCAGTATGCTTTAACAGGGCAAGGGCCATCCCCGAGCCTTCTATGCACACCGACCTCTTCATCGCATTAATGCGCGGCACCGCACCAAGGAATTGCTGCACTAAGTTGAAATAGCTGTTCGGCTTTGGCTTTTCCGGCCATAGCTTATCCACAACAGACCTCATGGCAAGTCCGGACAACCTATTCAGTTCGGCGCATTCGGCTAGCTGGTCAGTCAATGAAAGCGGATGCTCTGGAACGTTGAATTGCGACCAGAACAGCTTGTCCACTCCACGATCTGTTTGACCTTGGAAGAACTTGACCGCATCGGCAGCGCTCGCCGCCAAGTCCATATACGCATCTGTCGAACTCCACAGCCGATCCAGAGGGGCATACCGTGGATTTCTGAACTTCCTCCGTAACATGAAGGGCTTCCCAGCCGCAATATCCCCGGCTTCCCGCAGCTCCTCCTTCTTCACTCTCATAGCAAAGCGGGTGTCTTTGTCCGCCGTCGTGGCCTTCTCAAGGTCCGTTGCCTTCGCTCGGTTCTCTTTTTCAAGGAGCCGGCAACGGTCGGCAGCGCCTTTTAACTCTACGGCCATCTTGGCCATCTTCTCTTTGCTCTCGCAATGTGCGGCCTTCTCGGCTTTCAACTCTTCGGCCGCCTTCAAAGCAGCCGCATTACTAATCCTCGCTTGTTCTTTGGCTCGGGCAAGTTCTGCCCGCAGGGTTTCCACGGTGGCAGCTCCATCTACAGTCACAACATATTAAAGATACTGGCATCATGCTGCTCTTACTATGTGGCATTCACTAGAAAATAACACTTACCCCGTGCCTCGTCAAGCCTCTTGTTAACAAGCTCGATGTCGGCGTCCGCCGCATCCAGTCGCCGTTTTAATTCGGCAAACTCACTAGTCCGGCTAGCCACCGGAGCTTCCACCGCCTGCACATAAAGGCAATCTGGTTATTTCCTGGGACTATGATCCTCTGTTCGCCGCCGTTCTCGTAGACAACCAGAGTCTCAGGGGCTACTATCTACACAGGGCACACCTAACATGTGCGGTACTATCACATATTATCTCACGTACCTCAAAGCCTGTCAGTAGAGTCATAAAGGCTTCGTGTAATCCGCTTTCGGCGGACGAAATCCTTTCCATCACCGTACCCATCAGTGTACGGTGTTCTTCTGAGATGGCCGCTCGGCCCAACAGCTCCCTCAGAACGTCCGATCGCATACCAGATGGTGCCGGACTCTTTTGTTCGCTCTCCTCGAGAGCTGGACGCTGGGGACTTCGGGGGTCTATGGGATTATCTTCTGGCCTCACCGGATCTGGAGAGGCCCTCCGTGACGACACTTCGGGGTTGCCCGCTTCTTGAGCGGAGGAGTCCAGGGGAGGCGTTTCGCTCTCCATCATCTCCGGAAGAAGATCCCCCGAAGACGAGCTCAGCTGAGAAGGGCTAAGACCTGAACTACAAGATATATGCGGCGGTTATTTTCTCAGAAGAAAGATAGTATACCTTCACTATTAAAGTATTTTTTGGATCACTTACGACTCGTTGGAGGGCTGATCCCTCCGCGGACTTTGTGCGGTAAAAGCGCCCCCCGAGGCAGGACCCTGTGTGGGAGACTTCTTCTCCCGTTTGGAGGCCTCGGCTTCCGGATCCTCAGAAGCAATCCTTTTCCTCCCCCGGTTATCCTCCTTCATGGAGGCGCTCATTCCCTCAGTTGGAACTGGCAGCGATGGGGGCCCGCGTCCGCCCATATTATCCCCCCTGTATCTTCCTTCGAGGGCTCCGGGCAAGGTGCGAGCTCGAGCATCTTTTCCAATACCGGATTTTCCAAACCCTCAGGGAGGGGGGCCAAACACCGAATCATCTTCGCCTTTGTTAGCCAGTCCTGGTCAAAGAGCGAACTCTCAGAAATAAATTCATGATGAATAAAAGACAATGTGTTCGGCTAGAGGATTTCTTACTTGTTCGACGGCGCGGTTACTTCTCAGGCCCACGTCCTCGGTAGTATCCGTACACTCTATTTGAGGTCCGAAGAATAACTTGTACATCTCCTCGTGCGTCAGGCCGAGGAAACTTTGATTGGCACGCGGTCCTTCTGGGTTGAACTCCCACAAGCGAAGGGGCCGGCGTTTGCAAGGCTGGACTTACGAACCAGCATAACTTGTATTACCACGACCAAATTAAAATCTCCCTCGAAGAGATCTCGAATGCGGCTTTGCAGTATAGGCACGTCCTTGGCTGGACCCCAGCTCAGACCTCTGCTAATCCATGACATCAGTTGTGGTGGGGGGCCCGAGCGGAAAGCGGGGGCAGCCGCCCACTTGGCACTTCTGGGAGCCGTGACGTAAAACCACTCCCGTTGCCATAATTCGGACACCTCTGGAAAGGAACCTTTCGGCCATGGAGCTCCTGCCATCTTGCCAATTGATGCACCTCCGCACGCTGCATGTTGCCCCTCGATCATCTTCGGCTTCACTTCAAAGGTCTTGAGCCACAGACCGAAGTGAGGAGTAATACGGAGGAAGGCCTCACACATGACAATAAATGTCGAAATGTGGAGAAAGGAGTCTGGAGCTAGATCGTGGAAGTCTAGCCCATAATAGAACATCAAACCCCTGACGAAGGGATCCAGAGTGAGGCCTAGGCCTCGGATGAAGTGGGAGACGAACACAACGTTCTCGTTGGGTTCGGGAGTAGGGACGACCTGCCCTCGAGCAGGCAGCCGATGCGAAACCTCGGCGGTCAGGTATCTGGCCTCCCTCAACTTCTTGATGTCCTCTTTCGTAACGGAGGAGGGCATCCATCGGCCTTGAAGGCTGGATCCGGACATGATTGAAGATCCGGAGCACCTAACCTGGGCTTTGGGTGTTAGAACTCGAGGCAGGGGAAGGGTTCGATTGAGCACGAGAGGGAAAAAGCAAAAACCTTGTCCCTTTATAAAGAGGGTGAATATCAAGCGTCCTCTCTGTAGCCGTTTAGGACTTGCCTATAATCTAGGAGTCCTAGACACGGTTGGGTTACCCACGACCGCATTAATGAGAATCCTGTAATTGGAGGAACACGATCTCTGCTTTGACAAGATGTGTCAAGAAACCGCCTCGCGTTATGTGTAGAGCTGGTTGAAGAAAAACGGTTCGAATAATCACCGGGCCATGACATAACGTCATGCTGCCAAAACAAGCCAGCAAATTAGATCTACGAAAATATTATTCTCTCTACGGTGGAATGTGGGACTTATTTTGCAGGGCCGGACACTATCCTCGTATTCAAATTCTTCCGTGATGTATTCGGAGAAGGAACCCGCCTTGCAATGCCGAAGACAATACTGCGCGCCGGACTCATCGTCATTGAAGCCTGGTTCATGGGCTACTGAGGGAGTCCTGGATTAGGGGGTCTCCGGACAGCCGGACTATATCCTTTGGCCGGACTGTTAGACTATGAAGATACAAGATTGAAGACTTCATCTCGTGTCCGGATGGGACTCTATTTGGCGTGGAAGGCAAGCTAGGCAATACGGATATGGATATCTCCTCCTTTGTAACCGACCTTGTGTAACCCTAACCCTCCCTGGTTTTTATATAAACCGAAGGGTTTTAGTCCGCAGGACAACAACCACAACATACAATCATACCATAGGCTAGCTTCTAGGGTTTAGCCTCTCTGATCTCGTGGTAGATCTACTCTTGTACTACCCATATCATCAATATTAATCAAGCAGGACGTAGGGTTTTACCTCCATCAAGAGGGCCCGAACCTGGGTAAAAGATTGTGTCCCCTGCCTCCTGTTACCATCCGGCCTAGACGCACAGTTCGGGACCCCCTACCCGAGATCCGCCGGTTTTGACACCGACAGTAACTTTACTTGGAGCTATATTTTTATTCGCCACATGATATGTGTTTTGCTTGGAGCGTCAATTTATTTTGTTAGGATTTGCTTGCTGTTTGAATAAAATACCAAGATCTGAAATTATTAAATGTTAGAGAGTCTTCATATAGTTGCATAATTGTTCGACTACTCATTGATCTTCACTTATATCTTTCGGAGTAGTTTGTCATTTGCTCTAGTGCTTCACTTATATCTTTTTAGAGCACGGTGGTGGTTTTATTTTGTAGAAATTAATGAACTCTCATGCTTCACTTATATCATTTTGAGAGTCCTTAGAACAGCATGGTAGTTTGCTTTGGTTATGAAACTAGTCCTAATATGATTGGCATCCAAGAGGGATATAATAAAAACTTTCATATATAAAGTGCATTGAATACTATGAGAAGTTTGATACTTGATAATTGTTTTGAGATATGGAGATGGTGATATTAGAGTCGTGTTAGTTGAGTAGTTGTGAATTTGAGAAATGCTTGTGTTAAAGTTTGTGATTCCCGTAGCATGCACGTATGGTGAACTGTTATGTTAAGAAGTCGGAGCATGATGTATTTATTGATTGTCCTCCTTATGAGTGGCGGTCGGGGACGAGCGTTTTCCTACCAATCTATCCCCCTAGGAGCATGCGCATAGTACTTTGTTTCGATAACTAATAGAGTTTTGCAATAAGTATGTGAGTTCTTTATGACTAATGTTGAGTCCATGGATTATACGCACTCTCACACTTCCACCATTGCTAGCCTCTCTAATACCGCGCACCTTTCGCCGGTACCATGAACCCATCATATATCTTCCTCAAAACAGCCACCATACCTACCTATTATGGCATTTCCATAGCCATTCTAAGATATATTTCCATGCAACTTTCCTCCGTTCCGTTTGCTATGACACGCTCCATCATTGTCATATTGCTTTGCATGATCATGTAGTTGACATTGTATTTGTGGCAAAGCCACCGTTCATAATTCTTTCATACATGTCACTCATGCATCATTGCTATCTCGGTACACCGCCGGAGGCATTCATATAGAGTCATGCTTTGTTCTAGTATCGAGTTGTAATCATTGAGTTATAAATAAATAGAAGTGTGATGATCATCATTAATAGAGCATTGTCCCAAAAAAATAAAAAAAATAAAGGCCAAATAAAAAAAGAAAGGCCAAATAAAATAAAAATAAAAATAAAAGGGACAATGCTACTATCCTTTTTTTCACACTTGTGCTTCAAAGTAGCACCATGGTCTTCATGATAGAGAGTCTCCTATGTTGTCACTTTCATATACTAGTGGGAATCTTTCATTATAGAACTTGGCTTGTATACTCCAACAATGGGCTTCCTCAAATGCCCTAGGTCTTCATGAGCAAGCAAGTTGGATGGACACCCACTTAGTTCCTTTTGTTGAGCTTTCATATACTTATAGCTGTAGTGCATCCGTTGCATGGCAATCCCTACTCAGTCACATTGATATCTATTAATGGGCATCTCCATAGCCCGTTGATATGCCTAGTTGATGTGAGACTATCTTCTCCTTTTTGTCTTCTCCACAACCACCATTCTATTCCACCTATAGTGCTATATCCATGGCTCACGCTCATATATTGCGTGAAGATTGAAAAAGTTTGAGAACATCAAAAGTATGAAACAATTGCTTGGCTTGTCATCGGGGTTGTGCATGATTTAAATATTTTGTGTGGTGAAGATGGAGCATAGAGAGACTATATGATTTTGTAGGGATAGCTTTCTTTGGCCATGCTATTTTGAGAAGACATAATTGCTTTGTTAGTATGCTTGAAGTATTATTATTTTTATGTCAATATTAAAATTTTGTCTTGAATCTTATGGATCTGAATATTCTTGCCACAATAAAGAATTGCATAGAGAAATATGTTAGGTAGCATTCCACATCAAAAATTCTGTTTTTATCATTTACCTACTCGAGGACGAGCAGGAATTAAGCTTGGGGATGCTGATACGTCTCCAACGTATCTATAATTTTTTATTCTTCCATGCTATTATATTATCAACCTTGGATGTTTTATATGCATTTATATGCTATTTTATATGATTTTTGGGACTAACCTATTAACCCAGAGCCCAGTGCCAGTTTTTGTTTTTCCCTTGTGAAAGGATCGATATGGTTGACTAGGGGGGTGAATAGGCAACTAACAATTTTTAATTTTTCTTTACCAAATTAAACTTCGCATCAAAGTAGGTTGTCTAGATGTGCAACTAGGTGAGCAACCTATATGATGGAATAACAACAGACAAACAAGCAAGCAAGAGAAGTAACAGTAAAGAGCTTGCACAAGCAAAGGTAAGAAATAACCAAGAGTGGATCCGGTGAAGACGAGGATGTGTTACCAAAGTTCCTTCCTTTTGAGGGGAAGTACGTCTCCGTTAGAGCGGTGTGGAGGCACAATGCTCCCCAAGAAGCCACTAGGGCCACCGTATTCTCCTCACGCCCTCACACAATGCGAGATGCCGTGATTCCACTATTGGTGCCCTTGAAGGCGGCAACCGGACATTTACAAACAAGGTTGGGGCAATCTCCACAACTTAATCGGAGGCTCCCAACAATACCAC
>NC_053024.1:20601159-20790657 GCF_003073215.2 Triticum urartu
CAAGTATCTATTTAAACATACAAGTAAGAATATTTTTCATTTCAGAAAGAAGATAAGAACAAGAGGCTCACCACGGTGGTGCCGGCGATGAGCTCGACGCGGGTGATCGACGGCGGTGAAGACGGGGACGGGGCGTGACGAACCGCTAAACCTAGACAAATACTGAGGAAAATGGAGCTTGGGGGTCGAGCTTGGAGAGGAGAAAGCTTAAGTAGTGTGGCTCGGGCATTCCATCGAACACCTTGTGTGCATAGGAGGTGAGCTAGAGCACCACCAAGCCCTCTCCCCCTCGGCGGCCAGAAAAAACAGAGCAGTGTGCTCTGCTCTCACGCGAGGAGGTATATATAGGCACCTCATTGGTCCCGGTTGGTGGCATGAACCGGGACTAAAGGGAGCCTTTGGTCCCGGTTCAAGCCACCAACCGGGACCAATGGTGGTGGGCCAGGAGCGAGGCCCATTGGTCCCGGTTCGTCCCACCAACAGGGACCAAAAGGTCCAGACGAACCGGGACCAATGGCCCACGTGGCCCGGCCGGCCCCCTGGGCTCACGAACCGGGTCCAATGCCCCCATGGGTCCCGGTTCTGAACTGAACCGGGACTAATGGGCTGACCCGGCCTGGACCTTTGCCCCCTTTTCTACTAGTGGTTCGTCCCTCTCGTGAAATCATAACCGTGCCTCTCGCGAAAAAAAGAGAAACCACGTTTTTTTCGTTTCCGAAAGGCACGTACGTCACTCGTGAAAGCACAACCATGCCTCTCGAAGAAGCAAAACCGTGACTCTGACGGAACGAAAAAAAATAGAAAATGCATTTCTTTTCCGTTTCCAAGAGGCATGACTGTGACTCTCGCAAAAGTACAACCGTGCCTCTCGCGGAAGCAAAACCATGACTCTCGCGGAAGGAAAAAAAGAAAATGTGGTTTTTTCCCGTTTCCGAGAGGCACGACCGTGACTCTCGCGAAAGCATAACCGTGCCTCTCGCGGAAGCAAAACCGTGACTCTAACAAAAAGAAAAAGAACATAAAACGCATTTTATATCCGTTTTTGAGAGGCACAGCCGTGACTCTCGCGAAAGAAAAACCGCGAGTCTAAAAAAACCCGTTTTTCGCACAAAGATATTTTTTTACGGTTTTCTTTGGGTCCAAATGTTAAGGTTGACCGGTGGAAAACCCAAACGTCGAAAAAAAACTAGGAAAAATACTATTTAACAAGCTGAAAACGCGTGCGAAAAAAAAACAAATCCGGAGGGAGCGCCCAGAGCGCGACACATGGCGGGCGGCTGAGAGCGCGCCAAGTGGTGCTGATCGTTGTGAGACTTCCGAAGGAGTGCTCGTTAACTACTTGATCCCGTCTAGCATTGCTCGTCATCCAGACGGGAGAGCAATTAGTTAACGAGCGCTCCTTCGGGAGCCTCGCAACGATCAGCGCCACTTGACGCGCTCTCAGCCGCCCGCCACGTGTCGCGCTCTGGGTGCTTCTGGAGAAGAAGGATGTGAAGCATGCTTTTGGTGTGCTCCAATATCACTGGGCTATTATTCGACACCCTGCTACAACATGGAGCGTTGACATTGTGTTATAGGTGATGACTAATTGTGTGATCATGCACAACATAATCATAGAGGATGGATATGTGATAAAATTTATGAACAAGGGTGGGAGTATCAGGGTGATTTGGTTGAGCCCAAGGGTCCAATTGGCAATGTTTCAACAATTCCTTCAAGTTCTATCTTCTCATTTTCTTCCAATTTAATTGCTACAATTTTAAATTTATTTGGTTGTAAACTACATGATTTTTACTTATTTGATTGTAAACTATGTGTCTTATTTTTTTTAATCTCGTGCAATATTTTATTTACTCCAATAGAAAAAGTATAGCATGGCCACAATAATAAATCTATAATACCTAAATAGTTCATCCCCACTAACCTATTTCTCTTGACATGAAGCCTATCCACCTCAGCACATTTGCCACATCAGCGTCTAATCAGTGACTTACATGTAGGACCGACAAGTACAACAATGCTGCCACATAGGTGTTCGGTTACTGCCAACGGACCCACCATAATCTGACCTCACGGGTGTCCTCTCTCTCTGTCTCTCTCTCTCTCAAGTCTCCCGTTCCCCTTCCACTTCCGCTTTCACTTTCACCTTTAATTCCCAACCCATCCGGTGCCTCCGCGGTCCGTCTTCTTGTCTGCCTAACAAATTCAAGATCGAGCAGTCTTGATCCGCTGTCAATTTGGAGATTTGCTCCCTCCCCACCTATCTGCTGGAGATAATTACACCTACGGTCCTCGTACTCTCCGGCATATTTTTTTTCTCGAATACGCACGAGCGTGCGTATTATATTATAAAGAAGGAGTGGGTGAAGAACCCAAATCCACATATGAAGGTTTACATCATGGCCTAAGCATGCCACATCCGCAACTCCTCGGCGAGGAAGGTCCTAAGCTTACAAAACTACTCACGTCGCGCCCACCTAGCTAGCTCTGCAGCAACGCCGTTCCAGTCCCCCTTGAGCAAGCCCGCCGTGCACCAAGCGTTACCTTCTTCCACAATTTACATGATTAGCCCAGATAGCGAGGGCGCAGCGCCATTGAAGACGATTGCATTACGGTGTTTCCACATCTCCCAAAGAACCAGGGTGATGAGGACGCGCATGTTCTTTGGTTTGTCCACGCACCACTCCACCAAAGTTTCATGCCCCTCCGGAGTCCAAGCTGGCTTGCCAATCGTAGTGCAAAGCGTCCTCCAGATCGTCCGTGCAAAGACACACGTTAGCTCGATGTGATCCAAGCTCTCTTCTTGCTAGTCGCAGAACGGGCAGGCTTCCGGCTGTGGTAGGCCGCATCAGGCTAGACGATCCGCTGTCCAGCAACGGTTCTTCATTGCGAGCCAGAGGAAGAAGCGACACCGCAGTGGTGCCTTGGACTTCCACGTGAATTGGGCTGTAGTAGACACCTCGTGTCCAGCAAACCTTGCCGCATAGGCTAACTTGGCAGAGAACATGCCATTGCTCTCCCAGGCCCAAGATATGGTATCCGGCACTCCCTCGTGCAGGATAAACTCTTGGATCCGATGCCATAAGCGAAAATACTGTCCGAGAGCATCCATCCCTAGGTCCGGCCTTATGTCCATAGCCCAGGCTCCTGTGTCGATCGCATCCCTGAGGGAACGAGTCTTCCGCTTGCGCGGGGGAACCGCTGCATATATCATCGGCGCAAGCTCCTGAAGGCAGAAACCCTCAAGCCATCGATCTTCCAAGAAAAGGGTACGGTTTCCATCCCCTACTGATATCTTCGTCGCAGCCTGACAGAGAGCCATAGATTCCTTGGGGACTTTGATGTTGAATTCACTCCACGGTCTCTGGTGATCCACACGTTGTAGCCAGGGCCAGCGCGCCTGCAGGGCCACGTCAGGCATGCGAGGTCTGGGATACCAAGGCCGCCCATCCACTTAGGAGTGCAAACCATTTCCCAAGCAACCGAACAGTTTCCGCCATTCTCCGGGCTCTTACCGCACCATAGAAAGCCTCTGATGATCTTGTTGATGGCATGGATGGTCTTCTTCGGAAGGGCAAGCGCGAGCATTGCGTGAATTGGAATAGAGCATAGGACCGAGAGGACGAGAGTGAGCCTGCCGCTCTTAGGCAGTGTAGCAACTTTCCACTTGGGCAGGCATTGTGCAATGCGTTCCACCAGACCATGGAGCTGAGCGGCAGATGGCTTGCGCGGGCATAACGGCAATCCAAGGTATTTACAAGGAAAAGTCCCCAGCTCACAGCCCAGGACAGCCGCGGTGAGCGCTTTTTCTTCATCAAAGCAGCGGATGGGAATTGCTTCGGTTTTGCTGAAGTTCACTTGAAGGCTAGAAGCTATCTCGAATATACGCGGATATGCGAGCAGGCCTGAAGGTCATTGTCCGTCGGTTTGAGGAAGACAATTACATCATCGGCAAAGAGGGAGATTCGCTGCCGCAACCCATGACTTGCAAGCGGCGACAACACATCCATCTCCACCGCGGTTCTGAACAGATGATGGAGCGGCTCCATAATGAGGACGAAGAGCATTGGGGATAGAGGCCCACCTTGCCGAAGACCCTTGCAGTTGAAAACTGGAGCTCCGGGAACGCCATTAACCATGATTCGAGTGGAAGAAGTAGCAAGTAAGCCCGTGATCCACTCCAGCCATCTATTTCCAAAACCCATCGCACGGAGGACTTCGATCAGAAAAGGCCATTGTACCATGTCAAAAGCCTTGGAGATATCCAATTTGAGCATGACTGTCGGCTGCCGGAGCGCGTGGAGCCTTCTTGCCGTGCTCTGGACCAACATGAAGTTGTCGTGCAACGCTCTTCCTTTGATAAAAGCGCTCTGGTGAATTCCAACAAGGTGTGGCATTTCCTCCGCAAGTCTGCAAGCCAGCGTTTTGTCGAAGATCTTGGCAATTCCATGCATAAGGCTGACTGGTCTGTACTATGAGAGCTCGTCTGCGCCTGGTTTCTTCGGCAAAAGGGTGACCAAAGCTTTGTTGAGTGCTGCCAAGCCTCTAGTGTCCCCACTGTAAAACAATGAGAAAGCCCTCATGATATCCACTTTGATGATGGACCAGCAGGTCGTGTAGAATCTGCCTGTGAACCCATCCGGGCCGGGTGCCTTGTCCAACGGCATATATTTGATGGTCTGAAGGATCTCATCTTCTGTGAAGGGTGATTCGAGTCTGCTCAGGTCCCGCGTGGGCAAGTTTAGGAAATCAAGGTGCAGACCATAGGCGCGTGCCATGCCCTTGCCCAAGAGCCTATCATAGAAATCGTCCACCACGGAAGCAATCTCCTCCTGTCCGGTGATTATTTGACCATTGTGGCGCAGGGCCATGATCACATTCTTCCTCTGCCGATGGCGAGCGTGCTGGTGGAAGAAGCGGGTATTAGCGTCTCCATCTGTCAAGTGCAGCAGCCGCGACTTCTGACGCGCGATCGTGCGCTGAAGGGAAGAAAGCCCCAGTAGTTTTCGCTTCAGGGTTCGCCGGAGTTGAAGTTCCGCAGCAGTCAGAATCCGCGATTCCATGGCTATGTCCAAACGAAGGATGATTTCAAGGGCAATGCTTATCTGGAGCCGCACGTTGCCGATCCACTTGGAGCTCCAAGCTTGCAGTTTACGAGCCGTGGCGCGGAGTTTGCAGTTTAGAACCAAATAAGGGTTCCCAGTCGATGCGCAAGAATGCCAAGCTTCGTGAACTGTCTCCAAGAATCCAGGAGCTTTCGGCCAAAAAGCTTTGAATTTGAACCGCTTCCCGAAGGAGAAATCCGCATGAAGGTCTAGAAGCAATGGACAGTGGTCCGAGACCGAGGATCCCAGCGCCGTGAGGAAGCAGGATGGGTAAAGGTCTTCCCAAAAATTTGTGGTGAAAACGTGGTCGATCTTCTCCAATGTTGCATGCGCTCTCTCATTAGACCACGTGTACCTTCTCCCATTGAGGTAGATTTCCTTGAGCTCAAGCCTATTGAGCCTTGCCCGAAAACGGGAGATCGTTCTGCGGTTGATCGAACTGTTACTCTTGTCCTCTGGATTGACCAGCAAGTTGAAGTCCCCAACTAGCAACCACGGCCCAGCTTGCAATTCATGAACTTCTTCCAACTCGCGCATGAACTCAAATTTTGCTGCCTCAAGGCTAGGGCCATAAACGCCCGTAATCCACCATGGCGCCGATCCAGGTGATAAGACGACAGCTGAGATGGTGTTCTCGGTGAGATGGGGGTTCGAGAGGGTGACAACGAGGGGATCCCAAGCTAGAAGGATTCCACCACATGTGCCCGAAGCAGGCAGATAATAGAAATCCTTGAATTTATTTCCCACACATTGCAAAACAATGTCCGAGGTCAGCACCGCCATTTTAGTCTCCTGGAAACAGATTATGCATGGATCTGCTTCGATGACTGTCTGAAACACCGCCCTCCGCCGCGCTAGGTTATTGAGTCCACGTACATTCCACACTATCATCTTGAGCGGTTGCGAAGCCATGGAAAAGACCCACACACACCACCTCAAGAGGATAGCCTAAGCTCATCCATCCACTGTCTCCACTTCCACGAGCATTGGGGCCGCCGGAGATTCCCAACCTAACAAAGCAAGGATGGCCGCGATCTGCCCATCCGTGAGCGGGTTGTCGAAGAGCCTGATGTAGGCTTGAAGGGCCTCGTCACCAATTATGTCACCCTCATGCGCAAGGCAAAGCTTGCGGATGATCACTTGCTGCTGCTTTGTTGCTGCCGAGCCGCGCCCTGTTCCCTTGGCAAGCCTAACACTACGGCACGGAGTGGTGAGCAGCGGCTGCCTGCGTTTTCTCCCCCACTTGGTCGGCTGCTGCGTGCGGCACACGGGCACAGGGAGAATGGGCGAGAGGGCACTCTTAACCCGCGTGCAGAAATCACTCAGCCGCATGCACGCGTCGGACAGAGTGGCCTGGGCGAGCTGCTGCGCCCCGTCCGCGTGAAGATCCGCCAACGCCGAAGAAACCCCCTCCGACAAACTAACCATGAAAGTGTCCCACGCCTGGGGCCTGATCTGGATCTGGCGGCTCACGATGCTTGGCTCCAGGTCCCCTAAGAAAGACAGACTCGGCGAGGGGAGGGAGTGGGAGTACGTGTGGTTGCACCCTGCATGTAGACCGGGGAGGTTGGCGAATCGGAGCATTCCACGTGTGGCGAGATGGTGGGGTGCATGGCGCCTGTCCCATCCCCCAGGGGCCTCGGATCCCCTGCAGGGTGAGCATCATCGGTTGCCCCGCCGACCGCAGGCAGAGGAACATCGGATCCCACCCGAAAAGCCGCGCTCGAGCTCTCATTGGCCTGCCGGTTGTCCCGATCCGCAACACGCCACCGCGCCAGGGTGACCGAGGCAGGCAACCCCACACCAGAAGCCGCCTCGAGCTCGGGGCCTAGCGGGGCCAGGTCGCAAGATGACGCAGGACAAGGGCCCCGCCTCAGCACAGTCCTGCCAACTCCACTTTCACCGGAAAGCACCTGATCCCCATCCGTGCTTTCCACCTGTCGGTCCGCCAACGGTCGGTCTCCTCCTCCCGGCACAGCTGTAGCCAGCGGGGGCTGGGCCACCCTGGCCGTGACGGCAGCCACGCCGCTGACCGCCCTGGGGCCCCCGGTCGTTTGAACGTTGGGCACCCGCGCCGGTGGCTCCCGGCTACTGGCCGCCGGAGAACCTGCCGCCGGCGAACTGTCTCCACCATCTGCCGCAGGATCACGGCCTTCCCCGCGTCCATTCGAAGAAGAATTGCCGGGGGAGGGAGGGCGCGGGGATAGCTCTGGATTCTCCTCTTCGTCAATCACCGGCCCAACGAGCTTGTATATCCTGATGTTGTACCACAATGATGCCGTACGCGCCGAACGCGACCAGACCCCGCGCCGGCAGCGACGGGGCTCCTCTAGAGTCGCTTGCGCTCCGGGATGCAGCTTGGCCTGTCCGTGCGCACCCAGACTTTGAAGCACGACATGTCGCGCCTCGTGGCCGTGCTCTCGGCCACGCCCACCACAAGGCCGGAGCCCCGCAAGATGCAGTCCGCAGTCCGCCTAGTCCACGCGTGCGCAGGCACGCCCACGAGCGCGAGAGGCACGAGGAAAGGCAGCGAGACACCCGTCGCCTGAGCCTGTCGGAGCCACGGGCGCAGGAAGAGCGAGAAGACATACACCTGCGAGGATAAGCCTCCTTGCCTGGTCATCCTGTCACGAGTACTCTGCCTCCTGCACAGCACCAAGAAGTCCTCCGGATGGAAGTCACGGATGGACATGTCGTCGGGGCCGATATTGAACTCCGCATGCAGGGCCGCCGCAGCAGAGGCCAAGTCCACCGGCGGACGGGCACCCGTGATGGTGACCACGACCGCCCTGGAGAGCTCCTCCTCCATGCGCCATAGATCATCACCTTCCTCAAGAAAGCAGCAGTCCAGCACCTCCTCCACGGGCCGGCGATCCACAGGGGCATCCAGGGATGTGAAGGGGACCGAGAACCCGGGACCGTCCCTGGCGGAGCTCACCGCCGGGGCCTCGCGCGCAACCTGGCACCAGGTGCGCCCAATCTGGACAGCACCGGGGGGAGGCGGGCCAGGCGGGGGTGGGGGGCACAGTGGGCGGCGGGGAAGGCGGGGAGGCGGAGCAGGGGGGCGCCGGAGCGCCGGGGGCAGCCTTGGCCGCAGGTCCGCCGGGGAGGGGCTGCGGTGCCGGGTGCATCCGCGAGCGATGTGGCACGCACCACCGCACCTCAGACACAGGGTGTCGTTCGTGCACGTGGCCGAGATGTGACCGAGGTCACCGCAGTTGTAGCAGCAGCTGTACAACGCAGCAGGGATCCGCGAGTCCGGACGGGGACGACTGGCCGGCAGGGGGTGATTCAGAGACGTCGAGGTCCGCCGTGCCATGCCACGCCCCGGGGAGGAAGGTCGCAGATCCTGCAAGCGGCGGCCACGCCTGGTCTGCCAGGCAGCCTCCGCCTGTGCAGACGGCTGGACAGCGCCGGAGGCCCCCCCCCTCCCGGACGATTGGGCCATTGGCCGTGCCCACCACGTCCGGAACCAGCACGAGGGAACGCATGGTCAGAGGCGGAGGCGGGGGAGGGGGCGGGGAAGGGGAAGGGGAGCCCGAGGAGGCCGCAGAGAGGGAAACGCGCGACGCCATGGGGCCGGGGGGAGGGTGGCCGCCGGTGCCGGAGCGGCAGCCGGCGCAGGGTTTGGAGCGGTGGCCGCCGGCGCCGGAGTGGCGACCGGCGCAGAAAGGGAGGGAGGGGGCGGAGGAGGGGATTCTGAGATGTACTCTCCGGCATGTAACACAACGATCCCGGGACTCGCGGAATGCTCCACTACGGTCCTCAAATACAAGGATACGCTCCTGGCTACATCTCACTCTACGCCTCGCGCCCAGCCAGGTGTCACGTCAGTGTACAGTAGATGTGTAAGCCCCCATGTCAGCATAGGAGAGAGAAAAAAAGGAAAAACAAAATGCTACACCGAGGATCAAACCCGATACCCCTGCGTTAGAGAGCAACCGAGCTAGCCACCAGGCCGACATGTCGATGACTTACAATTTGCAGCAAGAACAAATTGAGCAATTGCACATATCGCTCGCTTATAACAGGGCCGGCCCAGTAGCGTATCTCTTCTTCTTTTTTCTCGAATCTTCAAGCGATTTTCCTGTGCATTTCCTACCGGTTTTCTTTTTATTTTTCCCCAGGTTTATGTTTATTTTCCCCATATAAAAATACAATTATTGTGTATTTTAAATATTTATTCTATTTTCATTATTGTGTGCCTTGAAGACATAAACATTAGCTTTTTCTAAAATTTATATGGATTTAAATAAAATAAATTATAAGAAAATTTATGTATCTTCATTCATGACCACAAACACGCATTATTTTGTATCCTCATTGTATTAACATACATAATAATTTTAAAAATTAACAAAGTATATTTTGAATAATGTTCAGCATGGTTTTGGAAAATGGTTATCATTTTGCCCTATTATATGCCCAATCACCGGTTTTCTTTTTATCTTTTCCAGTTTTAAAAAAGAAATGTAAGAAAAAATTACAATAATTACTAATACACAACTATTGTGTATTTGAATATTCATTGTGTTCTCATTATTGAGTAACTTGAAGAGGTAAACATGATTTATTTTTTGAAAATTTACTTTAATATAAAAACCGGTAGTTGGGCATATAATTGGGCAAAAATATAACCATTTTGTGACACCATGCTGAATATAATTCAAAAATACACGTTGCCAAATTTTTAAATATTTGTGTATTCTAAATATACAATGAATATACACAATAATTGCGCGTGTTTGTGGTCCTGATTGAAGATACATAAATTTTTCTGACATTTTTTTTAAATCCACATAAATTTTGGAAAAAGTTCATGTTTACGTCTTCAAGGTACAAATTAATGAAAATAGAATAAATATTTAAAATACACAATAAATGTATTCTTTTATATGGAAAAAATGAAATTTAAAAATAGAAAGAAAAAATAAGCACGAACTTGGTAAAAAAGGATAGAATATGCATCAGGAAAATCGCTTGAAGATTAAAAAAAGGGGTACGGTATGCTACTAGGCCGGACCAATTATATGAAAATAAATTAAGGATTTAAAATACACAGAAATTGTATATTAATAATGATTATATTTTTATATGGGAAAATTAAACATAAACCTGGGTAAAAATAAAAAGGAAACCGGTAGGCAACGTACAGGAAAATCGCTGGAAGATTCGAAAAAAGTAGAAGAGATACGCTACTGGGCCTGGCCAGTATGTGCGCAGGCGAAAGCTAGCGATATATGGAACTGCTCTATATAGCTTCCTAGCTGATTCGTGAACAATGATGCGCGTTTGGCGGGCTCCCACGGGGACTCGCGCCATGCGCAATGAGTCTACTATGTTGGAACTGTCGCGGGGCTGGCAAACCCGCGACAGTTCGAGAGCTTCGTGATCTAACGAGGCAACTTGCCCCCTCTGTTTTATGCATTGTCGAAACTCAGATAGAGGGCTCTCGTGTAGAGAATTTAGCAGGCTCATTAGGCTTTACAAATAGTTCTGCAGTCAATAGTTCTGGTAGAAGTGGTGGACTCGGTGTTTTTTGGAATGATGAAATAAAGCTAGTGGTTGATGGCTACTCTAAGTATCATATTAATGTTGTTATTGATGATTTGGCTCATGTAAAATCAAGGGTCACCTTTGTCTATGGAGAGGCCCAAACAGCGGAGAGATACAAAACTTGGGACATGTTACTCAGTATAGTTGGTGCTAACGATCTGCCATGGCTGGTAATGGGTGATTTCAACGAGGTGCTACACTCGCACGAGCATGATGGAGTCGCAAACAGAAGTCAGGCGCAGATGGACACGTTCAGAGATGCACTGGACACGTGTGGCTTGTCAGATATAGGATACAAGGGGATCAACTGGACCTTTGAGAAAAAAGTGACAGGTGATACCTACACCAGAGTACGACTGGATAGGTGTGTCGCAAACCCGGCATGGTCGCTGGCCTTTCCAAGGGCATCTTTAGAACATAAACATGCCGCTTCTTCAGATCATATACCAATCTTTCTTCAGCTCAACACGGTGCATGTAGGTGCACGAGAACTGAGGCGCTTCAGGTACGAGATGTGCTGGGAGTGAGATCCCATGCATGCGGACGTAATTGGCGAGGGGTGGGCTCCACAGAACCTGGAACAAGGCCGACCGCTGGAGCGGGTCCGACAAAAACTGCAGTGTGTGTCGGGGGATCTGTCAGCCTGGGATCGTGAGCACTTCGGAAATGTCAGACGACAGATTGCACAGTTGCAGCGCCAGCCACAGGAGTTGCGCGGTCTTCCAGGTAGATCCGGTCCTAATCATTTGGAGTTGAAAATAACAGAAAACCTGGTTGAACTATATCACCATGAAGAAATTTTATGGCGACAGAGGGCACGTCTCGAGTGGTTGATGCATGGAGATAAAAATACGCACTTCTTTCACTTACGTGCGAGTAGAAGGAGACGGAAAAATCTAATCAAGGCTGCTACAACTTCGGTGACCCCGGTCACATCTCGGCCACGTGCACGAACGACACCCTGTGTCTGAGGTGCGGTGGTGCGGGCCACATCGCTCGCGGATGCACCCGGCGCCGCAGCCCCTCCCCGGCGGACCTGCGGCCAAGGCTGCCCCCGGCGCTCCGGCGCCCCCCTGCTCCGCCCTCCCCTCCTTCCCCGCCGCCCACTGTGCCCCCCCACCCCCGCCTGGCCCGCCTCCCCCCAGTGCTGTCCAGATTGGGCGCACCTGGTGCCATGTTGCGCGCGAGGCCCCGGCGGTGAGCTCCGCCAGGGACGGTCCCGGGTTCTCGGTCCCCTTCACATCCCTGGATGCCCCTGTGGATCGCCGGCCCATGGAGGAGGTGCTGGACTGCTGCTTTCTTGAGGAAGGTGATGATCTATGGCGCATGGAGGAGGAGCTCTCCAGGGCGGTCATGGTCACCATCACGGGTGCCTGTCCGCCGGTGGACTTGGCCTCTGCTGCGGCGGCCCTGCATGCGGAGTTCAATATTGGCCCCGACGACATGTCCATCCGTGACTTCCATGCCGGAATCCCTCAGCGCGCGCATTTTAAAGAGCATATATTACCCAAATACTTCGATTTTGGAAGCTCCTCTGGGGAATCATCCTAGCCAGATTTGGAGAGCCATTATAGAGGGTCGGGATACGCTGAAAGTTGGCTTAATAAAGCGCATCCGTAATGGAGAAACGACAAGGATTTGGGAGGATAACTGGCTGCCTAGAGGGGAGATGATGAAACCTTATGGTTGTATTTCCCAAAACCCTCCGTTGCTTGTGTCCGAGCTCATAGATAATACATCAGCATGTTGGGACAGAGAAAAAGTGCAATCTGTATTCATGCCGATGGACACTCAGGTCATTCTTCGAATCCCCTTGTGCACCCGCAACATCCCAGATTTTTGGAGCTGGCAATATGAAAAGAATGGCCTATTCTCGGTCAGGTCGGCTTATCGCATGCTCGTCGCCACTAAAGCTCGAAGAGAAGCCTGGCTGGAGAACCACTCGGGTTCAAGCGCGCCGACGGAGGAAAAATCTTGGAAGAGCTTGTGGAAAACTAGAGTACCAGAAAAGGTGAGGATGTTCTTATGGAGACATTCAAAGCAATCAATCCCAATGAATGATGTCAGGGCGCGAAGACATATGGCACAATCAAATTCATGCAGCCTTTGCGGGGATCCCGACACCTGGAGACATTCACTTCTTGATTGTACAATGGCCAGGTGCACTTGGGCATTAGTGGAAGGGGACCTTCTGCAAAAGATGGCAGCAACAACGGAGCCAAAGGCCAAACATTGGCTGTTCACCTTAATGGAGTTGTTATCTCATGCTGAATTTGTCAAGCTTTCGGTGACCTTATGGGCTATCTGGGCAGCAAGGCGGAAGGCTATCCATGAAGGCATCTTCCAGAGCCCACATGCGATCATGTCTTTTGTTGATAGGTACATCAATGAGCTTGAGGTGATCAATGCCGGACAGGAGCAGGCTCGTACCCAGCCCAGGGTTGCAACTGTGGGCGGGAGGAAACCAAAAGCACCCCCTGCGGGCTATGCAAAAATCAATGTTGATGCGGGGTGCAGAAAAGGAAGCAGGGGGACAGCTGTAGCAGTATGCAGAGATAACACCGGAAAGTTCCTCGGAAGTTCGGCTCTCGTAATCAGAGGTGTGGATGATCCAGCAACGCTCGAGGCAATGGCATGCCGGGAAGGATTGGCACTTGCAGCCGACCTCCATGTCAACCAATTTGTCATTTCATCTGATGCTAAGGAGGTGCTCAGCGCTATACATAATGATAGCTGTGGGCCCTATGGAGCCATCATCAAGGAGATCAGAGTCCAACATTTATCTTTTCTTTGTAATTTTTGTTTCGAAGGTCGTTTGAACAATTTAGAAGCTCATAAGTTAGCCAGGCATTCACTTTCTCTGGGTCCGGGGTGCCACGTCTGGTTTGGCCAACCCCACGACCTGAACTGTATCCCACTTCATGTGGTTTTTGATGAATAAAGCTTGGCTATTTCCCTCAAAAAAAAAGCTGATTCATGAACACGATGGATAGGTTGGCCTTGTGGCCAGCTCGTCTGTTTGCTTTTCTGCAGGTCAAAGGTTCGATCCTCCGCCTACCATTTTATTTTTCCTTGTTATTCTCTCTCCTATGCTGACATGGGACCCCACACATCTACTGAACACTGACGTGGCACCTGGTTGGGCGCGAGGTTCCGGGACCATTGTGTTACATGCCGGAGAGTATGAGGACCGTAGCTGTAATTATCTCTATCTGCTGCAATCCCTTGCCGGCGACGCAGATCATGGAGGAAGACATGGCCAAATCAACCTATGCACGGGTTGGTCTGCCCCGTACCTCCTCTGAGATCCCACCACCACTCCGCCTCGCCTCCAACATCTCTATGGTTGTAGGAGCGCTGGCCAGGCCTCCTTTCTGACGCCGGCTACCCTTAATCCTAGATCCTCGATGAAGGCATAATCCCTGAGGATTCTACCCCGCCGTGCTCTTCTCAGCAGCAATGGCCTCGCCTAGAGTCAGTTGCGTCGGCTGCACATTAGAATAACCCAAGAATCGGAAGCAACAAGGTACATATGTATTCTCCGAGACTGGTTAGAACTCCCCGAAAAAAGGATTGATTTGGAATTAGAAAATGAGGATTGCATATTGATTGGGACATTAATTTATTTTCTATCTTTTTTATGCGATATTAGGAAAAGGAATCATTTTGGGTATGATTACGCCTTACCTAAATTACTTCTGCAGTCTGATTTCTTCCTGCTTTGGCATGTACACTAATTAATTAGGAACATCTCGAATTTTATTTTATGCAAGTTTGTCAATGCAGATGACAGTGGATTCAGGCGTATCATACAAGTTGGAAACTTTCATTTGGGTGGAGCTAATTTTCAGGTGGCCGAGAAAAAGGAGCCAATTTTCAGGAATATGGGAAGTTCAGATTGTTGGAATCCATTCTGATATGCTATTTTGTTTCCTAATCCTTTTTTGTGGGATGGTACTAACTAACCGTAATCTCTTATCATTTCGTGCAGCAACAGGTCAGTGTTTCGACAGTGCATCGTATTTTGGTACGAGCTGCCTCAAAGTTTTCACATGAGAACTATAGATGGACAAGATTATTTGTACAAAGATGATGAGTCATGGCCTACTACAATTTAGTACTCCATTTTGTATATTCTTATTATTACTATCGTCGTTGAAACAAACATGTGGCGTTGCTTTTGAGTACATGTGCAACTGTACCCATTTAAATCTTTCATATCCATTGATATCTTCGTCACCAATGTCATCCACCTGTTCTCTTCTTCATACCCATATGAGTCAACAACAGACCCACAAGGACATTCACAATATATGCAGATGACCACCAAATTTCACGTTCATGCACTCTGTTGTAAACTTAGAAAAGAAATATCCATGCAGCCATATGAACAACTAACTGCCCCTCCTCAACCCATGTTCTATTTATTGACTAAACTAATTTTCAGTCCACTATTTTCTGGAGTTAACATTTTTTAGATTAATTTTATGTCTGGAAATTAAGCAATACTGCAGGGTTACCATGATACATGATTTTCACAGAAACACGAATATGGGAGTACATTTGTTCTGGGACGGTGAATTTAATAGGAGACGTACCAGTAAGTACCATCTTACCTTAATCCCTGATTATACCGCTGAAATTAGCCTCACCATGCTATTTATTTGCTCCCTTCATGTATGTTGTTAGTCTGTTACTCTCATACAAGTTATAATGCTCGGAGAAATATGGAGTTCCAGTCGCCTTCCGGTACACTATCTTCCTACTTACTATGAGGTTATCCTCTGTAATTTTAAGATTAATATTTTTCCCATGCTTTCTGCAATTATGTTTGCAGATAAATGAATGATTGCATTATTTTGCATCCCATCGATACACGTTTAATTGTTGTTCTTCTGGATTATTGTTAAATTGTGCTATCTAATTTCCTACATCAGAACAATGAAACATGGATGGTTACGATACATGGAGGGGTGGAGTTTCATTATTCATTTTTTCATGCACACCATCAAGACAAAACCAAAAGATATCATCAGATTGTAGCACTGTAGGTTTATCCCCTAGCCCTATGGGATGTCGTATATACTTCATGTTTAAAACTTTCCTTCCAGTTGTTGATGAACATGTCGCCTCACAGTCGTGCCTTGCTTTTTTAGGAGATCTTACGGCTTCCACTCATCCGCGATCTTAATGGAGTGGCTATGAACCAAAATATTCAGAGTAAATATGAAGAGTCTATTCTCTCATTTCAGTTTTTTTGAAGAATCAAGAATGCAAGTACAACCCAACTTTGATTTTTTTTTCTTTGCTGCGAATGAAAAAGATAAAATCATCTGAATAGGGAATTTCTACACAAGGTACAACCTAAAGGTATAAGCCTTTCAAAAAAGTTGTCATGCCGGTATAAATAAATAAATTAGTTTTGTTTCTGTACAATACTGCTTCCTTAGCAATTAAAAGAACTATATCGATGTATGTTATTCATGATGGCTCTCTGGATGTTTGGAACATATCTCAGCTGACTTCTCAGGTGTGCTTTACCTGTAGTATCATACGCCCGTACTTTATTTTCCAGTTGTTAAGATTTGGCCACTCGAATTTGAACTTCTTTGTAGGTGAACAAATGCCTCATTTGGAGCGACTATAGGCTAACCAAGTGTACCAGAATTACTTCAATGCTCTTAAAATCCAACATAGCTTTTTTATCAGCAAAATCCAACATAGTTACTTGGGAGAGAAATCGGTGCATGATACTGATAATTCTCTTTATGTTTGTGCAGAAATATGTTTGCTCAACATTTCAAATGTAAATATCAATATTCCATTGGGCCTCCAAAATTAGCATTTAAAATATAAACATATTGTTCAACAGTTCAAGCTATATTTAATATTCATTCGTACAATATATGCTTTTCTTGGAATATGTTAATGGAAACCACAAAGTCCCGCAGCAACGCGCGGGGGTATCATCTAGTTAATAGAAAAACGAACATGGCGGACTAGGAAATGGTGGACAAGGCCATGTCCATCTAGCCATCCAAACGAACTAAAAACGAATATTTTTTTTGTCCGTTTAGGTCTCGCCGTAAGCCCGGGGGCCCTTTACCTAATGAAACACAAAAACATAACCACGAGGCCCGCATAGATCGGCCCATGGTTAGTAGTAGTACTCTTCTTCTTGTTTAGCAAGAAGAAAGGATACAGTCCCCGCCGCACCTTGAGACCCTCATAAGGTTCGTCGAAATAATTGGCGAAAAGGCTTGATCTTTATCTGCGGCGAGGTGCTTTTGGAGGAGGGTAGGCAGGATCCAGACATCCAGCAGGAGATGGGGGCTAAGAAGCCGCAGCTGCAGCTGCAGCCGGCGCCGGAGAAGCCAAAGCAGGACCCGCAGGTGCTAGTGCCGCCCGTCTTCGACTTCCCTCCCTTGGCCGCCCGCACCAGGTCGCCGTCGCCTCCTCTCTTTCTTGAAATATCGTTTTGATTATCAATTAGTACTTCCCCCTCTTGATTCCTATCGCTTGCGCCTCCGAGAGGAGGAACACCACCTCACCAACTGATGATGTATGTCGATTTCATAGCACAAATCGCAGGGAAATTGGGGATTGAATGAACTGGGATTTGGTGGGGTCTGCTAGAGATGCTCTAAGCTATACAAACAGTGGGCTGGAGAGAAACTAGATAGAAGCTAAGTTTTGGCATTTGAAACCATGGGGATTGAGGAGAGGCGTGATTCAGGACCATGGTTCGACCGAACCCATAGTCCACGCGGTACGATTCTCCAGCCTTCTGCATGTGGATACGTGTGCCTTTTGAATTCAAAACAATCGATTAAGGCTTAAACAGCTCGAGGCCTGCGTTAATGTCTTTGCTTATACTGATGGGCTGGCACACCCTAGGCCTGCGCAGGCTAGTTTTGTTTTCTTCGTATTGATGGGCTGGCACACCTCTCTAGGCATTTCAGCGCTTGAGCCAATGCCCCATGAATAAAAAAACCGTTGCCTGTTTCATCCATGGTAGTACTGTTTATTTTTTATAAATTCATAGATGTCTTATCTGAATAATTTAACATATGCATTGACTGACATAAAAACACTTGGGCCTTCTTTGGTTTGTAGGAATGTCATAGGATTTCTATAGGATAGGATTTGCATAGGAAAATTTCCTTTGAGACCCTTTGGTTTGTAGGAATGGATTCCTATTCCTATATAGGATAGGACTCAATCCTTCACATTTTGGAGGAAAAAACATTAGCTAAGACTCAATGGAAAAATTCCTATCCTATGCATCAAATGACATCTCTTTCTCTATAGGAATTGAGATGCATGTCATCTCACTTCCTATGATTTTCCTATTCCTACAACATTTCTATCCTATGAACCAAAGGAGGCCTTGATTTTCATAACATAGCCAGATATGTCAGACCTCCCAGTTTCAGAAAATGCGAAGTGAGCATGTGGTTTTTTAGATAAGCTTGCAAATGTTTACTCATAAAGTTCCTGCATGAGATGGAGTAGGTGAGAATAGTCTTTGCAAACTGTGTAATCACACACAAAAAAACACAAAAATTATTATGACAACAAGAAATATACTTACTTTTATCATTCTTTTCGGGCACCATCATATAAACTGAAGGCACTAGGCTTCGTTTTGTCAGCCATAGCCTACTCATTGCTACTCTTGGGGAGAGAGCTATCACGCATATCAAACAAATAAACAAATAGTGAACAGTGTTGATATGCATGAAGACAACATTTCCATGCCCGTTGGAGTCTGACTATTATATTGCCTATTGTATAAGAATTGAGTAGGCTTGCTTAGTGATGTTTGGCTCATAACCTAGAGTAAACTACTCGCCCCATGCATGACCACACCCGTCAACTCCCTTCAACAGTTCGCGCCATGCATTCTTTACCATGCAAACTCTTCCGCCATGACTTGTTTAATCAACCATGCACAGATCCATAGGAACAGTGTCCAGGAATCAATGGCTTCGAGTGTAGGTTCGGCTGGACCATGGTCCTGCCCAACATTTTCGGGGATTGAGGAAAACTATGGCATTGAGTTTAACCGGCGATTAGCAGTTGAACACCAGTTTAGCTGAAAGTTGAAATTGATAAAGATCTCCTTCTCGCGCTTGGCCCATCTGAGCCGTTCACATCTCCTGCTTCGCTGTGGACTGTCTGATGGTTTCGTTTTAACTGAAGAAGAAAACAAGAGCTGCTGACTGACGAACTGAAAGAATCACATCCTGACAATCTGCCTCTCAAGACCTCTTCTCCAGAGTTAGCTTTCATTCAGACATCTGACATGACAATCTACCGCTCTTCTGCGGAAGGATTGCCTTTCATTTGTCCAACCTCGATCCAGCTAGTTCAGATGCGCTCCCTCCGTCCCACAATATAAGACGTTTTTGCAAGCTGTTTTAGCTTGCAAAAACATCTTATATTGTGGGACAGAGGGAGTAGACATATGCATATGTGATAGGTGCCTCCATGCTCCTTGGGTATCTGTGTGCCGGAAGTGATCCTTCTGCAGTTAAGATGCGATATGTCCACTACTCTCAACATTATATATATTGCTGTTGCTCTTGATTCGTGTATGTGCGCTCAAGTACCTAATCAATCATGCAGGATGTTGGTCCCGGCATATGAGCTCATGTTCGGGAAGCTCGCGCGACGCAGCCTCTTTGATGACTATTTCCATTCTGGGGGTGTGGACGCGCATATTGTGTTGAAGCAGTTGGGAGATTCTCATGCTGATCTGAATGCAACGTATCCATCAAGCAAATATATACAGTTGCCGCCTTTTGTTTTATTTGGCTCTGTCCGGTTCATGACCATCTGATTGTGTTTCAGTAGTATATATGGTTGCTGTTGAAGCTTGGTGTAAAAACGAGTTTCTCGACTTATGTATATAATCCTTTTGTTTTTTCTATATATATATCGATGTTTTAAATGGCGGGCTATGAAAAATAGCGGCGGGCCTCCAAATCAGCTATAGCGGGCTATAGCGGGTTATTTATGAAGGCGACCATTTAGCGGCACCCTGCTGAAAAGGTTATAGCGGGCTATTGCGGAGTTATAGCCGGCTATTTAAAACTATGATATATATGTAGCTGCTCTGTTTCAGGACTCGTCTCTTTTCCTGCAAGAAAAGTTGTTTTTCCTGACTTAATTCATTAGATGTCGACAAATGGGGGGGAAGCTCACTTTCGATGGCAGAGGTGCTTACTGCATAGTTTACCATTGCTATACTCCCTAATCTTTAATGCATACTACTTGTTATGACATAATTTTTTGTAGGGATTTGAACGACCCCCATACATTTGTGGACTTACTTGTGTCAACTTTGAAACCGTAAGTGATCTCTTGTTAGTCATGAACAGTTGTGATTAATTCTGTTATGCAAGGTGCAGAAATTGTACTGATTCGGCCTATAACTTGCATTTTCCAGCACAATGCGGCTGTCTTCAAGCGTTTACTATCCGAAGTATGGTATTGGCGCGTTTGGGACGTTCCCTTTGAATATGGCAAACAGGTCGATCGGTTGTATATCTTGACTGTGGCTGTTAATCATCCATTTAGTTGTACATAGCTTCCCACAAACATCTTGATGAGACATTTCCATGACCAAGTACAAGATGTTGTCTTTCTTGATTTGAAAATATGATTATTAACACGGCGAATTGTATTCTTCTGTTTTGCAGAGCATGCTCAGAAGATTATGGTGTCATGGGTTTAAGATATGGTTCAGAGAATCTATCAATTGGGGCCTCCTTCGTCCCATTTCCTTGTATGTTATTACTTATAGTTCCAGTTGGAGTATTGAATTATAATTACAGAGTCAAAATATTATGTTCCACGTATTTCTATCAATTTTGAATCTATTTACTTATGTTATTCTCTAATAAAACAATACCTGCATTCCATTATGTCATGGTATGCTTATATTACTTTTGTTTGTAGCGCCTGGTGAGGTACCCTACGGTGCATGGTTGGCTGGGAGAAAAGGGAATTTAAGTGCAGGCGTACAATACAAACCGCTAGGTTTGTGTTACTGAACTTTCACTGATTGTCAAAGCAATATATGCTAGGCCAAAGATTTTGAGGCTCTCTTGCATATCCTTTTTTATTTGAATGTCTGATACTCTTCTGTGTCCACATGGAAAATGCTCCTTTACATTTTTGAGGCTTTATGTTTACAATGTTTTACTCGACTTAGAAATGACCATAAATAAGGTGCATACCATACAAGAGTGATTTGGAAAAGTTTTTTTTAATGTTATAAGGATTTATACGCTGCAAATTTCATTTTTTCTGTAAAACACAATAGCATGTTGTTCATAATTTATTGGGAAGCTAAGTGCAAAAGATAAACAACATGATGTCATATCATTTGATTTTTCTCTGCAGTAGATTTCTAACTAGGATATTAGTAGAACCTACTGTGTATTTTATACTCAAGGAATTTAAAGAAATAAATGGGCAACTAGTCAAGTACATGTATCCACAAGTTTGTGCACTTCGAGACCTTTTATTTTTATAAAATTACAGGATTTCCATGCTACGTACTCCCTCCGTCCCATAATGTAAGACCATTTTGCAATCTATGGTCTTACATTATGGGACGGAGGGAGTATTAACAAGTTGCAATTCTAGGTTATTGTAATTTGCACTGCATCAAATTTAATGTTCTGTTGACATGTCATATATTTATTATTGCAAGCATTTTCCTTTCAGGAGTCATGTGATTTATCTTACGTAAAGATGATCAGGATATAGATGTCATATTTACACTTTGCAGCATTTTATTTTGTGTCACTGACGAAAGCATTTTTGATTTTCTCCAAACAGGTGGAAGCAAGCATCATGTGCCTTTTATAGACTTGAAGAACTGGAATTGTGCAATCGGTTATGGTGTGGGCTCAACTAGCCCACTCAGCCCTTCATTTACTTTTGCACTAGAGCTCGTTAGAAGTTCACGGGTTTGTTATATTTATTTCTTATTATTTGACAAGAAAGATTCATATCATTTGTTAGCTTGCAACGTCTTAGTAGTTTGACAGGATTATAAACAGACTGGCAGCCATGATGTGTATCTGATGCAGTGATGCATATAATTAAGATGCTCCTATTTTGAAATAATTAATACTGCTGAATTGTGAACATGATTATTCTTTGGAAAAATTATTGAACTATTCCATTCTCAGTTTGTAATTTTGATAAAGTATTACTTCTACAGTATGCACTTCTTTGTCAAATTCTTGGATTTTGACTCACAAATAAGGAATCCAATGATCAATCACAGCGAAACAGAGTTCCTATGCTAAAGGAGAACCTTGATATCTTACATGTGGTTTTCCCTTCATCAAATCTCATACGCAATAAAATTTACATGTAATTATTCTCACGCAATGGCATTTCCTTTTCCTTGATGTGCAGCTGGTTGCATCATTCTATCAACACCATATTTCTGGAAAGGTAAGTGCAATTGCATTTCATTTCTTGATACCTAGAGTTCCCCCCTGCAACTAGAATCGAAATTTAAAAGATATCTCCTTTATCCTACTTAGTAATTAGTAATTTACTCAAGCAGTTTCATACTGCTAGCCCTTGGGGATTGGTTTATTTGTCCTCTATTTGATCTTTTAGGAAAACATTTTTCTTGAAAGATTTTAGCAGAACTTTTTGATAGATTTCAGTATTTAATCTGGGGGTATATTATATTTCATTTCTTCTAATAATAATGTTTAATGCATGCATTAAAATTTTATTATGAGCATTTAAAACAGATATCACATCATTTGGAATTCTAGGAGAATAAAATCCAATTTGGGATTAGTGTCTAAAATTACGAAATTAGGAGAAATCATAAGCATCCAGTGATTACAGGAGCGACACTTAGCAGAAAGAATTTTGTCCTAAATAAGTTCAAAGACGAAATTGTCTTATTTAGATATTTCATTTTAACCAACAATCTGGATATGATATCAGGATCTAAAGTATTGGGGTGAACATGATATTTTTGGAACTTTAAACTACATTGATCTTGGACTTGAGCTAGCCACAAGGTATACCTTAAAAGAAGACATATTTGTCAGTCTTGTGACCGATTCAGTTTACTATAACTCCATTTTGTGTGAACTATAGGGTGGATAAAGACAAACCAACAGACGATGTTGGCAATTCCTCATTTCAGGTAGCTGCAAGTTGGCAACTTAATACTGATTTACTTGTAAAGGTCAGCTGCACCTCAGTTATTTTCCTTTATGACACTGTATCCTGGCAACCAATGCTTCATATGCATTTCCTGCCTTGATGGTTTGTTTTGGAGTATTGCATATTTCTTACTGAATCCCGCAGGAACTGAACTATTTCACTAGAAGTTATTTTGAAATTCCTGTAAAATTAAGAATTCATTGAAAAATGTTTTTGTCTAGTAGTCAACGCGGTGGCAATATTTAGGAGAACTCACCCTGTAGGAGATTTATAACTTACATGTTTTCCCTTCCTTCAAACGTTTTCTCCAGTTATATAGTCTGTACTAAATTTGGAGTTGTCTATTCATGTCTTGTTTTATTTAAGAATCATCATTGTTATTTTCTTACCAGGGGAAGTTAGGCCCCTCCAAGTCTTCTGCAGCATTGGCATATAAGTTTCCACCCTTCTTTACATGTAGTGTCACAGGTTTGCAACCCTTCAATTCCTTGAAATAATTTTATTTGCAGGCACAACCTTGTTATAGCCTACTCCCTCTGTATCAAAATGTAAGACGTTTTTTGATAGAAAGGGAGTGTCAAAAAACATCTTATATTTTGATACAAAGAGAGTATTTTATTATAGGCTGCTACATAAAAAACTGCTCCGGAGCTTCTCTATGTTCATGTGGCCATAATATATTATCTAATTCAACTCTATCATTTATTCAACAAAATTCCAATGTTTCCATATTTATAGCAGAATTTTCGAAATACATTCAGCCCTAAATATCTTGCTTATACTAAGTACCTTAGTTTTCCTATATATTGTGAACCGAGTGCTCAAGAATTGATGCAAGATGTTTGATGCTGGCCTTTAACTCATTTTATAGTTTTTGTTCAACAAGTAGAATTGTAAATTAATGATTTCTAAGTAGACCATGAAGACACAATACATTAACAATAATATTATTGTTTTGAAATGCGGTCCCTTAGGCCAGATTCATTAGATAGAGTTGCCCGGTTAGTTTATGGAAACCCGAGTGAAAACCGTTACAACACGCCCTCAATAAAGGGCACCCGGCTGACCTGGCAACAACAAGACCACACACACCGCCGAGAAGAGGACACCGTTGAGACTGCATGTATTGTCATTGTCATCACCTTTCCCCGAGCAGGCAACTCCGACTTCGCCGAAGACAACCCGTCAACACCCCTTCAAAACAAACAAGCCAAATAATTGACAGAAGAGTCGAGGATCAGCAGCTCCGATTTCGCTGATGTGCTTCACGGGAGAAAGTTGCATGCCTCACACCGACCTAACCCAGCGCAACCTCCGTAGAGCACCATCTGCTCAAACCACCCTCAAGGGGTCATCGATGCCGCATGGCCCCACCACACACAGCTCCAACTTCTCTGTCGCTATGAGAAACAAGCATAGGCACACTCATTGGCGAACCGGACCATCGACATTAGAAGGACAAGCCGTGACCCAGCTCCGCACGCCATCATCGTTGTCACCACCCAAGTCGCAACATCGACCACTTGCATTATCAGTTGGGCACTTGCCAACCGTGATGCCATGCATGTCCAGCCCAAGGGAAGCGCGGGGTAGGATCACTGGTCTTCAAAGCAACGCCCCAAAGGGGGAAACCGCGCTGGCACGACATCGTTGCCCGACCTAGATGGGTCTAGGCTTTCGCCCAAAGAACGAGATCCGAGGATGAAGTGGGTCGAAGAACACCACGTCAGTGCCTTCAAGAAGGGGAACGACACCCGTAGGCGTCTTCACCGCCGAGAGCTTGCACTCGAAGCAGACATGACAAACACCCTCACGCGGCCGACCAAAGCCAGCCTGCACACCCCTGCACAACAACCGCGTCGTCGCCACATAGGGACCACCACACAATCCATCCGCCTCGCTGCCGCCTACCATGGTCACCGGGATGACCGACAATGCAGCATCGCCACAAAAGACACCACAGGTAGCAGACGTGCACAGAGGCGAAACTCCAAGAAGCGTGCACAGAGGAAACGCTCCGCCGCCACCTTCCCTATGGAACGCGTGGGCTTAGCTGGCAGGCCCTCTAACGGCGGCAATGCGGGATGTGGGGGGGGGGGGGGGGGGGGGGGGGGGGGGGGGGGAGGGGGGGCAGGGAGTGGAGGCCTTGCGGCGGCGGCACTGGGTCAGGAGAGGTGTTTGGCCAAATACATGAACATATCACGATGAATTATCAGTAGCTAGTTATTTGTAGTAGACATGTTGGTGTTCTTTCAAGCTTTCATCTACTTTCTTAACAATACTTCCTATTTGCAGTTGAAAATGATCATTTGAAAGGTACGAGATCGTATGGATTGGGAATTGGTGTTGAGGATTTCAAAGAGCCCAGTTTGCAGTCTATGTCACATATATATGATTCTACCGCTAGTAGTATCATGAACTAAACCAATATGTTTTGTTTACAAATATTCTGATTAATGTTGTACTGATAAGATTATTTCCTATCTTAATGCAGATGCCAAACACTTGATCAAGATTGTAAGGTGTTGAAACAACATGAGATGGGCGCTGATGGAAAGGAGCGCGTCCTTGAGTTTGACTTTGTTCCGGGCAACTATGACAATTTACCCAGGGAGTTGAGGCCTATCGACAAAGTATTGTAATTGTAGGTTGTTACGATACTTACTGGAGTCGGGAAACCCCACAAAATTATAGTTATTGTGGGCGTTAGATTAGTTGATCAACTGCTTTGGTAAGGACAATCATGTGCTGAGACGAACTGTACCTCGAAATACAATGCTATTGTACACAGCTGTTAAATGTTCTAGAAATAGTTCTTCAACTGTCAAAAGTCTCAGGTGGTTTGACTTCTTTTTTCTCTCTTGAAAGTCGGACCCATACGATAGCGAATACTTGATTCACTGAAAAAGGAATAGGGTTGCCCGGTTGATTTTTCACAACAGCCGCCCCCATGTGTTCATGCTCGCAAAGACACACACACAAATCAAGAAAAAAAAAGCACCGTTGAGGTTGTCAGCAAGTCAACGCCATCACTCCTCCGCGAGCCAGCAACGTCATCAATGCTGAAACAGACATCGGAACCCATGCCGTCCCAGCCACTCTGGCGACGAGGCTTGCAGGAGAAAGCGTTGAGCCAGCACAAGCCCTGCAGCCGAACACCCATCTCGTGTCATCGTCAAGCCTAGGCATCTCCTCCGCAGCTGCTCTGACTCCACAAAGACAAGGAACCCTTGCACATCGGAAGACAGAACGACTACTGAAGCCGGCAACATTATCGAACAAGAAAGCATGCCACATTGATCCAGGATCGCATCTCTTGGAAGAGGGCAGTCCCAAATGAAAAAAAGCCATTTATCGATCCCAAGAAGCAAGTGAATTAGTTTTATTGCTTTTCTTCCTTTAGCTTCTGTTTATTGCCACCTTAGCATCCCATACAGCAAGCAGCGGATAAGGAAGGATCAACGACCAGGAACATGTCCCCATCGTCCGATTTGAGGAAGGATCAACGACCTCCCTCCCTGGCTTCTGTGCCGCTGACAACAAGCCCCACACCACTTTGTTCCACCTTCGACCGAGACGACCCCGGCCGTCGCCCCGCTCCGAATCGATCTCGTGCACGCCAGGGACTCCGTGCCCGTGATCGACCCTAACCCCTCTGCAAACCCTACCGCTCAGGGCTCAGCTTTTTTACCCTCGCTCTCTTCTGTTAGGCGAAAGAAACGCATCTCGCCGAGAGCTCCGAACCGCCTGGAACCCTAGCCGCCGCCGTCTTGCTCGTCGCGATCCCCCTGGTTGGTGGAAGTATGGCTATGGCCCTGCGCATCATGGCCGCGAACCTGAAGCAGAGGATCCCCGCCGCCGTCCAGCGGGGTTTCTCCTCTTCTCGTGCTCCGGTTCGCTCCCCATCTCGATCTTCTGCCCCCGTCCGAGTCTTGATTGATGCAATGCAACCGATTCATTCTGACATGCTGCGTTGCGTGATTAGTCGAATCTATTCTTCTGTTACTAGCAAGGCTTTGGTTACCGAATGGTGCATTTATACCGAGGGAGACCGGTAAACGTGGTTACCACGGTTACCACGAAATTTGAAACGAATTTCGAATGAAATTTATAATTGAATTTTGAATTCAAATTCTTTCAAAAACAGATATAGATAGCACTTGACTTATATTTATCATAAAAGAGCTACTAGCTCAGTGGAACATTGTCTATGCGCGTGCTATCAGGTGCTGCCATACTTTACTATACATTGAGCATTTGAATTCAAAAAAAATGAAAATTTTCAATTTTTTTGCTCGAAATTCTCATTTACCGAGGGGGACTGAAATATGTGGTAACCGTGGTAAATCTCGAAATTTCGAACGGTAACCAAAACCCTGGTTACTAGAGAGACACCAGCCAGATGGCTTTGAGTCTCCTCATGTTCTTAGCAATATAGTTATTTTGATTGAACTAGCAATATTGTTTCAATTGCTGGAATTCCTGAAGTTCTTCTAGAGTCTTGATTTTCAGATTTGGGATGGATAGATAGATAGATAGATAGATAGATAGATAGATAGATAGATAGATAGATAGATAGATAGGTAGATAGTGACTGCCAAAGTTGGTTAATACTTCTATATTTAGTAGCTTCAGATTTTGACCTGAAAATACCAAACATCACCAATGAACACCACTCATCCAAACAGGATGCATGCAATACTTGTTTTTGGAGTCTTGTTGTTAATTCTGTGTACCAGACTTTCAGCCTTCATTAGCTGCCATCCCATTTTTAACGATTCAAACTCAACTGCATGTAGGCACGGGTTGATCCTGACCTCGACCCCCTCGTCGCAGAGTTTCGGTAAGGCACTAATTAAACATGGAACATCGCCGTCTCATTGATTCATCCATTGTGCAATACATCCTAATTAACATACATCTTTCTCTTTCCTCTTTCAAAGCCGGTCACTGCAGAAGATTATAGAGAAGCACAAGAAGAGGCGCAGGGACGAGGCCTTGGCCTGTGCTGCTGGCTTCAGTCTTGGAGCACTCACCTTTTTGTTTGGGGTCAGTCGCCTCCATTGATGGGGCTAGTGAAGGGATCAATGACCAGGATATCTATTCTACACTCCAAGTCTATCTACTATACCATGCATGTTTATAACTAGCCAGTGTACTCTGTAATTCCTGGGTTGTCTTACATTAAGACCACTACTGTATATGTCTTATGGGGGATGCAGTTTGTGTGGGATCTAATTTCCGTGGTTGTATGAGGGGTAATCTGTTGTTATGAGGAATCTATATATAACCATGTTATAAATCTGTTCTGTTCTGGCATTTTCGTAGTGTGATTGTGTGAACCTTCGTGATTATGAGGGATCAATATGTATTTTGCTGTTTGCTGTCCGGGCTGAGGTTACTTCTTTATTCTGCTTGATTTGTGTATCAGACAAGGATCCTAGCTGCTCCTATTGATCCCTCTTCCATGACAGAGACGCCATTAACATATATACAACCTTGCCCATAACAGAAGGGAAGAAGCTTTCAACCGGGGCAGTCGGCTCCTGGCGAGTGATTACATTTTGAACTATGCCAAGGGAGCATCAACACCATTAGTAGCTGAACTTCATTCAGTTCGAGAAGTACCTGAATTTATCATCAGGGTTTAGCAAATCCGATGCCCTCTTGAGTCAACATCTTCCTTTTGGAGTAGTAACCTGCAGCATGCAACATCTCGTCTCATCTTCCGAGCAAACACGCATTGCGTTCACCCATCTCATCCCCACCAGTGCATTGCCATGTCCCGATGCGTCATTGTCTTTGTGCAGTCGTAGAAGAGAGGTCTAGGTTGCCGGGGTTGATCTTAACAGGAGTCCCACTTCGACGGTGGTGTTTCAACTCGACAAATGGCAGCTATTGTAGACGTTAAAGTCTTTCTCAATATACATCAATGACATGCAGATCGCTTCCCTCCTAGGAGATGTCCGTCATTGCAAATCCACTGAAATACTGAATCGAGAGGTCTGGCGAACTGTTAGTGTTGTCCTTCAAAATCCAAGGAACCACAAGGTCTTCCCATCTTCTCGTCCGCATTGCGCTACACCAGTCGTGGGTGGACAGGGGCGGATGCTCTGGCTCTGCATCGTCCCCCGTTGCCGGGCGACCAACGCCGACGCAGTGGGGACGACGAGCTATAACCGCACGGACGACCGCAATGGCAAGGGACCGGCGCAGAAGTGGTGATGTCAGTCTCCGGTGCCCCCACTCCCTTATCTTCGCTTCTATCTAGTAGTTGTCTGGTGATGAACTTGATCTTTTGGTCTAGTTTCTATCTAGTATTTTTGTCCGGTGATGAACTTGATCTTCTGTACAAAGTTTATGCTATGTTTGGTGTCGTTATATGTTGCTAGATGTTGATCTAGTTGTGTGTCCGGTGATCTTTATAGTTTCTCTAATATGCATTGCATGGATAGCATAGTTTGGAGAGGACGGCTGCGCAGGCAGAGAAATGAGCGTGAGATGCGTGGGTTGTATGCGGGGTGACTACGAGAGAGGGGGAGAGCTGCATGTGGGTGGGGAGGAAAAAGAAAGGACGGGCCGGGGAACATGCATACCCATGCTGCCCGGTCATTCATGTGCGTCCAAGTGCTGCTGCTGCCCGATTCTCAAATAAGCCCAAATACTACTGTAGCAGCAACAGCAAAGGCCGCCCCCACGCCGTGACGTGCGTACGTATCTCCGGCGGTCAGTACATACCACAAGGGGGATAGCGTGGGTTGTACGCAGGGTGTCGCCGGTAGTGCGCGGGGGCGAGTGGTTGATGCGCGCGTGGCCTGGGAGATCCGTATCCCTGGGTCTAGCCCTGTGCAAGGACGGTGGTGGCACAGGCACGAACGACCTCTACATGTACTCCCCCGTTTAGAATTACTTGTCACAAAAATGGATGTTTCTAAAATTAAAATATATACACAAGCAAAACTTATTGTATCCTCCCCCTCCCCCCTCCTCCCGCGCCTCCCTGTTCGCTCGCGCGCCCCCCGCGGGCGTCGGGCGGACCCCTGCATCCTCCTCTCCTCCGGCCTCACCTCCCCGCCCTCCCCCCCCCCCCCCCCCCCCCCCCCGCCCGCGCCGCCGGCGAGGTCCGCCGGGCCCTGCCCGCGCAGCGCCGGCGGTGGCCAGCCGATCTTTCCCCGCGCGCGCTTGGGGAGGCGCGGGGGCCTCCTGATGGCGGCGTTGCAGCTCGGCCAGCAGCGGTGCGGCTCGGTGGCGGGCCTCAGGGTTCTTGGTGCGGCGGCGCGGCCGTTGGTCGCGGGAGGACGTGGCGGTGCTGGTGGCCGGCGGAGCCCGGGCGGCCCAGATCTAGGCCCTTTCAGGCTACATCTAGGCTAGGCGGCTCGGTGCACGGAGACGCTGCTCCCTGGTTGGTGGCGAGGAGGCGGTGGTCTGCGAGCGGAGGCGGCTTCGTCGGCCGGCGAGTTGCAGCGTGACGGCAGGGGCTGTCCGGACCCTTTTGGGTCCGGCCGGGCCTCGGCGCCTGGCAGGCCCCTTGTCCGTGCATTCGGTCAGCTCCGCGGTGGCGGTGGTGGCTGTCCCCTCATGTCGGCAATGTTGCAGATGCCCCCGAGGCCACTCGCTCTTCTCTCGTCTGCCAGGTCTCGTGTCGGTGACCTCAGGGAGACGACGAAGTTGATTCGGTGACCGTGGTGGCACATGTTGGTGGGCGGCGTGATGGGCGGTGCACTATGATTCGTCTGGGGTGGTGGTGGGGGTTTGGGTTGGGAGAAATCTCTGGCGGCTCGTCCGGCCCCGACGCGGCGACGCCTGTGGGTGCCGCCGGACCTTCCTGAAGGGCGTCGGGTACACCCTCCCCCCACTGCCCCCCACGTACCAGGGGAAACCCTAGGACTAGTCTGGGCAACAGCGGTGTCGTCGTTGCCTCCTTCTTGAGGGTGTTGCTTGGTACGCGGCGCTTCGGAGTGCTGGGAGCGTGGTGGTACTTCTCTGGAGGGTGCAGCGGTCGCTGGTCGTCTTCGTTTCGTTGATCTGCCGTTGTTGGCGTTAGTTTCTCTTTCTTTTTTCTCTATTTTTATTTGGGCTTATTTGTGCTGCGGCCCCAGCATTTATCGTTGGATTATCGGTGGTTGCTTTGTAATACAAAGCGGGGGAAACGCTTTTTCTTACAATTAAAATACATCTAAATACATTCATTTCTTAAACGAGTAATTCCGAACGAAGGGAGTACCTGCGTATGATTACCATTTTTTTTTCTGCAACGAAGAAATGTTTCTCCATTTTATCGTGGGGAAACAAAGAAAGCTTCTACAGTGCCGTCGCTTTGGTTTTTCTTTTCCTTCGCTTCTGGGCAATTCAATGGATTTTTTTTATTCACTTGGGTTCTAGGAGAGTACTATCAAACATGTATGCCATAATATATATGACCATGTCCGTGCACGTTGAAATTAAAGATGACAGTTTTGAGGCTTTCAAATGGACCAAGAAATAGCCCCTTAGTTATTAGTTATTGGATTAAAGTATTCTTATCCGCCAAAAAGAGGATTAAAGTATTCTTCAATGACTTTCGAAAATGTGATATTTTCCTGAACATGTGTGAAGTGTTTAACAGGTTTGGGGAGAGGATTTGTGACACACACGGGGGCACCGAATACCTCGTGCGTGCTATTTTTGGGCTTCCCGTTTTCGAACTTTATATCATTTAAACAAAAATTCCAAATTAAGTTTTGTCTTTATATTCATATTTCTCATGGCGAGCGCTTTCAAAGAAGATTACTTTGAAATATATTTTGAAAACTTTGTAAAAATGTTAAATTTCATCTTTTCAAACTTAGTACGAGCAATAGATAAAATAATGACTTTTGTGTCAGTGACCGAAAAAAATCGCTTAAAGTTTTACTTGAAACATGGTACGGCTGAGCGAGAAAATCGTAAGTTTCAGATGCAATATCGTAAATTCAAATATTAAAACTTCAATTTACAATGTGCGGGGGCATGCACGTGCGTGGTCCAACTACTTTGCAAATTGGGGAGCAATTGGACAGCCGAGCCCCTCCGTGATTGGATCTCTCTCTCTCTCTCTCTCTCTCTCTCTCTCTCTCTCTCTCTCTCTCTCTCTCTTTCCTTCTATTTCTGCGCTCCCTGATTCTGGCCTTTCACCGTTTCTTAAATTTCCGGAGATCCTAACTCCCATTGGGATGAAATCTTAACACGAATTTTATCCGGATATTAGCTTTCTTGCGGCCGAAGAAGGGCACCAACCGCCTTACGGGGTGGCCACAAGGGCCTAGCCCCCTACCTTGTGGCCCCCTCGGGCATCGTCTCGCGTTGATTCCAATTCCCAAAATTCACATATATTTCAAAAAAATCTCCGTAAGTTTTTATCGCGTTTGGACTCCGTTTGATATGGATTTTCTGTGAAACAAAAAACATGCAACAAATAGAAACTGGCACTGGGCACTGTATCAATATGTTAGTCTGAAAAATAGTATAAAAATTGTCAAAAGTATATGAAAGTTGTAGAATGGCCTGAAACAATTAAAAATTATAGATACGACGGAGACGTATCACGGGGATCCCAGTGCTTCGACGAGGGGAGGTGATGGTAGGGTTAAAATCAGATCTAGTGTTTTGTTAGGCTGCTATGCACACGGTAAACAGCCAGCCGACGATTTCTGCAGCATATCTGTGCGTCCATGCATATCAGCGGACGATGGATTGGCCATTGTGCAGGCTGTTTATCGTCTGCATAGCTGTTTCGTTAGATTTTCCACACAATAAAACTAATACGATGAGGTTTTTTCTGCTCGGGAAGAATTTGTGTACACAAGAAATCCGGTGCAGTTGTAGCTTCACATGCACCGTTGGGCGAAGGATGGACCGTGCACAGGTGGGCAACGGCACAACGTTGATGCCACCGCGGTTGGTATGAGCACAACGGCACAACCTTTGTTACCGTGGAGGATGACCGGAGAGTAGAACATAATGGAGTTCATGCCGGACAGCTTGCTGGAACGCTGGGATGTCCAGCGTGCCAATGATGAGCTGCGGCCGGTTCCGCACGGCCAGCAGGTTCGGGAACGTGCCGCCTCGCTCTCCTCCTTGAGGTCCTCGAACGGTCAAACCCCGCGTCCACCTTGTGCGTCCCGCGCACCTTCTCCAGCACGCGATGTGCCTCCTCGAGCTGCCCGCGCGGGACGAGGATTGAGCGTCTCCGGCAGGTACAGCGCGCCGACGAAGGTGGCGGTGTCGCGGCCCATGGCGAGGTCGAGCGAGAGGCGCCAGACTCATGGGTGGATCCAGTCGCACTAGTAGAAAAGGGGGCTATGGTCCAAGCCGAGTCAGCCCATTAGTCCCGATTTAGTCCAGAACCGGGACCCATGGGGCATTAGACCTGGTTCGTGAGCCCAGGGGGCTGGCCGGGCCACGTGGGCCATTGGTCCCGGTTCGTCTGGACCTTTTGGTCCCGGTTGGTGGGACGAATCGGGACCAATGGGCCTGGCTCCTGGCCCACCACCATTGGTCCCGATTGGTGGCTTGAACCGGGACCAAAGGCTCCCTTTTCGTCCCGGTTCATGCCACCAACCGGGACTAAAGGGTTGGTCCTCGTTGCGGTCAGAGTTTAGTTCCACCTCGCCAACCGAAGGGCGCTCACACCGGTTTATAAGCCCGTCCCTCTCTGCCTTGTTGAGCTCCTCTCAAAGTGAAAATAGATGCCTCTGTATAGGGAATTTGACCTAAATTCATAGTGAATTTCTTTGAAATTCATAGAACTGTATTATGTATTTAGGTTGAATTTTCTCTATAGATTACTTTGAAATATATTTTGAAAACTTTGTAAAAATGTTAAATTTCATCTTTTCAAACTTAGTACGAGCAATAGATAAAATAATGACTTTTGTGTCAGTGACCGAAAAAAATCGCTTAAAGTTTTACTTGAAACATGGTACGGCCGAGCGAGAAAATCGTAAGTTTCAGATGCAATATCGTAAATTCAAATATTAAAACTTCAATTTACAATGTGTGGGGGCATGCATGTGCGTGGTCCAACTACTTTGCAAATTGGGGAGCAATTGGACAGCCGAGCATGGCTGCATAGGTGTGTTCCTCCGCACCCGCGTATCCTCCGAGTTTCCGAACAGATTTGTGCTTGTTAATACCTCCATCCAGGTTTATTGGTCTGTTTTGGTTTTTATGTGATAGGTTGTACTCCTTATTAGTTTGTTTTTAAATGATAGCATATTGTCCTTATCATTTTGCTCTTTAAACAATTACATTCTAGGTGCATTTTTTCGTGTGTGGTAGGCCGGATCACAACAAAAAAGGCACACCAAGTACATGCAGAATCTAGCTAAAATTAAGAAGTTGCAGAGGAAGAAGAAGAAGATTCATCAATTCCAAAGGTATGTATTTCTTGCATAAATTTCAGTGAACCTTGCATCACCTTGCAGATTGCAAAGGCAACAATATGTGTAGAACATAATGCCTCGCAACAAATGTACCTGAAAGCATGGTTTACAACATGGGGCAGCAGGTAACTAACTTATCCCATTTCGAAAATACATTAATGATGTACTCATCGCATTTCTACAATACAACAACACCAACTTTTCTTTTACAGGAGAGAAACTATGTAGTACCTCACAAGACATATGGTCCTTTTCTACAAGAAAGCTCATATGTAGCTACTGCCTGGGCATCAATTCCACAAGGCACGGGAAGGCTAATGACAACAATGGCTAGAGGAAGGGTGGGTGCAGGGGCTGGGGCTGGGGCACAGTACATGATCAGAAAGAAGGATGATCTATTAGGGGTGGGGGCATCAATGCAATAGGGAAAAGGAGAAAACAATACCAAGCGAATTCAAGTGGACAAACCAGGACAATAAGAGGAGGAGCAACTTCTATTGCAGAAAAACCCTTGGATAACTTGATGTCTGGTCAGGATCTCAATGATGTTACAATGCATGATCTAAATGTTGGACCACTACGTGACCTGAATGTAGCAGAATTCAACATTAAGAAATTCAGGTCACCCATAATGCACCTGCATAGTGAACCGTGTTCTTTACCTGCATGAACTTATTTTTAGTGTTAAATGGTCTTCTAAACCGTGTGATGCTTGAATCATGGTTCATATGTTATGAACTAGGTGCTTCAGTGAACATGACTATGTTGTTAACCTTAATGTGCATGTGAACTTTGGTCTCACCTAAATTTTGCTATGAATTGAATGAGTATTTGTGTCTCGTGTGAATTTACATGCTCAACTAAACGTGTTTTTTGTGATTTTGTGAACTCTTGTTATGAATTGTGTAAACAGGTAAAATGATCTCAATATTTGTAGGTTACCTGTACGTTATCTATAACTGGATGTCATTAGCCAATAACTTTCCATGCAAAAAGGATGGCCATGGGAACCAAAACCATCACCCGGGTCAAAGCCACTAAATAATCTAACCAATTGGTATGAGTACATGATCTTGGTCTTTGGACCACTTCCCCCATACTTAAACTAAACAACACAATATGAATTGTTTACCAGACATTTGATCCAGGATCAACGTCGAGAATGTCATTTGCCTCCTCAAAACGAGCGGAGCAGCATGTGCGTGCCTCCCACGACAGCTCGGCGGCCGGGGGGGAGTGGTATCTGGATAATTTGTCCGCGGCCGCCGGGGAGGGGGGGGCTATGGAAACATTTTAGTTCATCACAGGGGGCTTTTTGCAAAAAAGCAGAGCAGGCCCGCACATTCCTCCTGCCCAACTCAGGGCCAATTTGTACCTCGGGTGAATATAAAAACCAAACTGTGGTAACCATGGTGCACGTTCTGAAATTTTATAATAAAACTGAACCCACGTGTCAAGTTTATTCAGTGGGATGCAGTTGACTCTTTTTTCGCTATGAAGAAAGGATTTTTGCGAGAAAACAAAGAAAGCTTCTACGGTGTCGCCGTTTTTGTTTTTTGTTTTCCATTGGTTCGGTTCGGCAATTCGATGGATTATTATTATTATGATTATGATTATTATGATTATTATTATTATCACCACCTTGGATGTAGGAGTACTATTGAACATGCAAACCACAATATGCATGACCATGTCCATGCAGGCTCGCTACAAAACATTCCAGAACAGGGTTTTTTCTGTACTGTCTACCGTGTTACAAAACGAATTGAAGGGATTCAGTGAAACAACATCATGTCAATTTCTCAAATCCTTTGACCAGCAACTACAAAAGATTATTAGTTGAGTCCTTCAAAAGAGTGGGCTTCATATTCCATGGCGAGATCGGGCCTCTCTCCCTCTGTATGTCGCTCTGACAATAGGAGGTAGCGGGGTGATAACCCATAATCATAGGGGATCAATTATAGCCTTTCTCGATAAGTAAGAGTGTCGAACCCAATGAGGAGCTAAACATAGAATAAGTATTCCCTCAAGTTCTATTGGCCATCGATACAACTCTACGCACGCTTAACGTTCGCTTTACCTAGAACAAGTATGAAACTAGAAGTACTTTGTAGGTGTGATAGGATAGGTTTGCAAGATAATAAAGAGCACGTAAATAAAAACTAGGGGCTGTTTAGATAAAAGAACAACTAAGTTAGTTTTAGTAGAGAACTTTTTGTCACAACAAATTTATTTGTCCCTACACAATCGGTAACTAGACCGGTAATCATTATTGCAATTTTATATGAGGGAGAGGCATAAGCTAACGTACTTTCTTTTCTTGGATCATATGCACTTATAATTGGAACTCTAGCAGACATGCGTAACTACTAAAGATCATTAAGGTAAAACCCAACCATAGCATTAAAGTACCAAGTCCTCTTTACTCCCATACGCACACAACCTACATACTCGGGTTTAAACTTCTGTCACTCTAGCAACCCACCATAAGCGAATCATAAGCATATTGCAAACCCTACAGCGGGGATACCTCACGCTTGCGTGACACGGAGAGCACCATAGGACAACACCAACAATAAAACATACAACTCAAACCAATCACGATCATCAATCAACCCATAGGATAAAACGGATCTACTCAAACATCATAGGATAGCCATACATCATTGGGAAATAATATATATCGTTGAGCACCATGTTTAAGTAGAGATTACAGCAGGGAGAAGAGGTGTTACACCGCTGCATATGGGGGAGAGAGTTGGTGATGACGGCGGCGAAGTTGTTGGTGTAGATCGCCATCACGATGATGGCCGCAGCGGAGTTCCGGCGACACCGGGAGAGAGGGGAGAGAGCCCCCTCCTTCTTCTTCTTCCTTGACCTTCCCCCTAGATGGGAGAAGGGTTTCCCCTCTGGTCCATGGCTTCCATGGCGGTGGAGGGGCGGGAGCCCCTCCGTGATTGGATCTCTCTCTCTCTCTCTCTCTCTCTCTCTCTCTCTCTCTCTCTCTTTCCTTCTATTTCTGCGCTCCCTGATTCTGGCCTTTCACCGTTTCTTAAATTTCCGGAGATCCTAACTCCCATTGGGCTGAAATCTTAACACGAATTTTATCCGGATATTAGCTTTCTTGCGGCCGAAGAAGGGCACCAACCGCCTTACGGGGTGGCCACAAGGACCTAGCCCCCTGCCTTGTGGCCCCCTCGGGCATCGTCTCGCGTTGATTCCAATTCCCAAAATTCACATATATTTCAAAAAAATCTCCGTAAGTTTTTATCGCGTTTGGACTCCGTTTGATATGGATTTTCTGTGAAACAAAAAACATGCAACAAATAGAAACTGGCACTGGGCACTGTATCAATATGTTAGTCCGAAAAATAGTATAAATAATTGTCAAAAGTATATGAAAGTTGTAGAATGGCCTGAAACAATCAAAAATTATAGATACGACGGAGACGTATCACGGGGATCCCAGTGCTTCGACGAGGGGAGGTGATGGTAGGGTTAAAATCAGATCTAGTGTTTTGTAAGGCTGCTATGCACACGGTATACAGCCAGCCGACGATTTTTGCAGCATATCTGTGCGTCCATGCATATCAGCGGACGATGGATTGGCCATTGTGCAGGATGTTTATCGTCTGCATAGCTGTTTCGTTAGATTTTCCACACAATAAAACTAATACGATGAGGTTTTTTCTACTCGGGAAGAATTTGTGTACACAAGAAATCCGGTGCAGTTGTAGCTCCACATGCACCGTTGGGCGAAGGATGGACCATGCACAGGTGCGCAGCGGCACAACGTTGATGCCACCGCGGCTGGTATGAGCACAGCGACACAACCTTTGTTACCGTGGAGGATGACCGGAGAGTAGAACAGAATGGAGTTCATGCCAGACAGCTTGCTGGAACGCTGGGATGTCCAGCGTGCCAATGATGAGCTGCGGCCGGCTCCGCACGGCCAGCAGGTTCGGGAACGTGCCGCCTCGCTCTCCTCCTTGAGGTCCTCAAACGGTCAAACCCCGTGTCCACCTTGTGCGTCCCGCGCACCTTCTCCAGCACGCGGTGCGCCTCCTCGAGCTGCCCGCGCGGGACGAGGATTGGGCGTCTCCGGCAGGTACAGCGCGCCGACGAAGGTGGCGGTGTCGCGGCCCATGGCGAGGTCGAGCGAGAGGCGCCAGACTCATGGGTGGATCCAGTCGCACTAGTAGAAAAGGGGGCTAAGGTCCAAGCCGAGTCAGCCCATTAGTCCCGATTTAGTCCAGAACCGGGACCCATGGGGCATTAGACCTGGTTCGTGAGCCCAGGGGGCTGGCCGGGCCACGTGGGCCATTGGTCCCCGTTCGTCTGGACCTTTTGGTCCCGGTTGGTGGGACGAACCGGGACCAATGGGCCTAGCTCCTGGCCCACCACCATTGGTCCTGGTTGGTGGCTTGAACCGGGACCAAAGGCTCCCTTTTAGTCCTGGTTCATGCCACCAACATGGACTAAAGGGTTGGTCCTCGTTGCGGTAAGAGTTTAGTTCCACCTCGCCAACCGAAGGGCGCTCACACCGGTTTATAAGCCCGTCCCTCTCTGCCTTGTTGAGCTCCTCTCAAAGTGAAAATAGATGCCTCTGTATAGGGAATTTGACCTAAATTCATAGTGAATTTCTCTGAAATTCATAGAACTGTATTATGAATTTAGGTTGAATTTTCTCTATAGGTGCATCTATGTTCATTTTTTTAGTAAAGTTAATCACAAACTTGTGATTCACACAAATTTCAAAAAATTCAAATTTAAAAACTAATGGCACTAACAGAAATTTTATAATTTTTCTAAAATTAATGGCACTAACAGAAAGTTTGTAATTTTTCTAAAACTAAAGGCAAAAAGAATTAAAAAAAGCAAAAAACAAAAGAAAATAAATAATGCAAAAAACAAAACAAGAAAATGGGAAAAAACTATTTTTATAGTAAAGTTAATCACAAACTTGTGATTCACACAAATTTCAAAGAATTAAAATTTTAACTATTCAAATTTGAAAACTAATGGCACTAACAGAAAGTTTATAATTTTGCTGACCTAAAAACAAAAAGAATTAAAAATTAAAGCAAAAAACAAAAGAAAATGAATAATGCAAAAAGCAAAACAAAAAACTAAAAAAACTATTTTTATAGTAAAGTTAATCACAAACTTGTGATTCACACAAATTTCAAAGAATTCAAATTTTAACTATTCAAATTTGAAAACTAATGGCACTAACAGAAAGTTTATAATTTTTCTAAAATTAATGGCACTAACAGAAAGTTTATAATTTTTCTAAAACTAAAGGCAAAAAGAATTGAAAAAAGCAAAAAACAAAAGAAAATAAATAATGCAAAAAACAAAACAAAAAATGGGAAAAAACTATTTTTATAGTAAAGTTAATCACAAACTTGTGATTCACACAAATTTCAAAGAATTCAAATTTTCACTATTCAAATTTTAACTATTTAAAGAATTCAAATTTTAACTATTCAAATTTGAAAACTAATGGCACTAACAGAAAGTTTATAATTTTTCTGACCTAAAAGCAAAAAGAATTAAAAATTAAAGCAAAAAACAAAAGAAAATAAATAATGCAAAAAACAAAACAAAAAAACTGGAAAAAATAAATAAAACTGCCACCTATTGGGCCACCACGGCCTGAATACGACTAGAAACCCAACCTGGGCCAGGATTCAGACCCGCAGAAGGCCCAATAGGCCCACAGACAGCATAATATGATATTAGGCTCGTAAGCCTGCATTTGAGAGGAGCTCGAGAGGGCAGCCGGAGTGGGACTTATAAACCACTCCGAGCCCCTCTCAATTAGCGAGGTGGGACTAAAGGGTGGCATTGGTCCCGGTTCGTGGCACAAACCGGGACCAATGCCCCCCCTTTAGTCCCGGTTGGTGCCACCAACCGGGACCAAAGGCTGCCGCTTCCCGCCCTTTGGGCTGCCGAAAAGAGGCCTTTGGTCCCGGTTGATGGCATTGGTCCCGTTTTGTGCAACGAACCGGAACCAATACTCTGTGTATATAAGAAAACACTTGTGAAAGTTTCATTCAGTTCCTCATTCTCCTGCTGCCCTGCCGCCCTATGCCCCGTCGCCCGTGCCCGTCGCCGCCCCCGTTGCCGCGCACCACCCCGCGCCGTCGCCGTCCGCCTCACCGCGCCGCCCCGACGCCGTCGCCGCCCCGCTCTACCGCTGCCCCGACCTCGCCGCCTCGACGCCAACGCTGCCCCGCGTCGCCCCGATTCTGGCCGGTGACCTCGACCCCTCCCCGCGCTATGAGCCCCTGCCTCCTCCCCTTTCCTTCTCATTGCCGTCCCCGCACGCCATCCGTAAGCGCCACCGCCAACCATCGTCGCCGTCGCCGACCACCGCGGCCTATTTTTTATTTTTTGTTAAGATGTATGTATGTATGTTTACTTTATAATGCTCTATATATGCTCAGTATATGTTGTATGATGCTCTGTATATGCTGTATAATGCTCTGTATATGTTCATATGTAACATTTAAGAAAAAAAGTAAATGTATGTATGTATGTTCATATGCAAAGAATTATTTTTGGATGAAATGAGATGAGATGAGATGTGTTTTGTGTTGGAGAAGAAAAGAGGAAGAAGGAAGAAGAAGGAAAAGAGGGTCGAGGGGGAGGGGGTGATATACCCCCTCCCCGATAACATTTTTTCCATGTATATATGCAAAAGTTACATTTTTACAAAAGTTCTATATATCTAGCTAGGAAAGGAAGAAGAAGAAAAAGAATGAGAGGAAAAGGAAAATAAGAAGAGGAAGAAAGGAGAAGAAGAGGACAAATAAATAAGAAGAGGAAAAAAGAAGAAAAAGAAGAGTAGAAGACTATTCCTTTCTTCTTCTCCTCTATTCCTTTCTTCTTCTCCTCTTTTTTCTTCTTCTTTTTTTCTTTGATCTTCTCCTCTATTCATTTCTTCTTCTCCTCTTTTTATTTCTTCTTCATTTTCTTATGTTTTATCGGGTCTGTCGTTGTCGATATACCCCTCCCGATAAATTCAACACGAGGGGGGGCCGATATACCCCCTCCCCGATAATATTATTTTCCCATGTACGTATGTCGTGTCGATATAAACTCCCGATAACTTCAACACGTGGGGGGGGGGGGTCGATATACCCCCTCCCGATAACTTCAACACGAGGGGGGGGGTCGATATACCCCCTCCCGATAATATTTTTTCCATGTATATATGCAAAAGTTACATTTTTAGAAAAGTTTTATATATCTAGCTAGGAAAGGAAGAAGAAGAAAAAGAATAAGAGGAGAAAGGAAAATTAGAAGAGGAAGAAAGGAGAAGAAGAGGAGAAATAAATAAGAAGAGGAAAAAAGAAGAAAAAGAAGAGGAGAAGACTATTCCTTTCTTCTTCTCCTCTTTTTTTCTTCTTTTTTTCTTTGATCTTCTCCTCTATTCCTTTCTTCTTCTCCTCTTTTTATTTCTTCTTCATTTTCTTATGTTTTATCGGGTCTGTCATCGTCGATATACCCCTCCCGATAACTTCAACACGAGGGGGGGTCGATATACCCCCTCCCCGATAATATTATTTTCCCATGTACGTATGTCGTGTCGATATAAACTCCCGATAACTTCAAAACGTGGGGGGGGGGTCGATATACCCCCTCCCGATAACTTCAACACGAGGGGGGGTCGATATACCCCCTCCCGATAACTTCAACACGTGGGGGGGGGGTCGATATACCCCCTCCCCGATAACTTCAACACGTGGTTCTCGAGGCCACCCCAAACCCTTGAAGCGTTGTCGAGGCCACCCCAAACCCTAGAGAAGCAGTGTCGAGGCCACTAATTAATATGATTCCTTACTGTGATTAGCTAGCTAGTTCTAAGTTTGCCACTAATATATCCATTTGTCATGTTTGAATAATAATTGCCATGTTGTAAATATTTATGGAAACTATGGGAACCGCCCGAGACGAAGCAAAAGAAGCGTTGTTGAGGGACATAATCGCACAAGGAAGTGATGACATCTGCTTGTTGTTTCTCAACGACACCGATGGTCTGGAAGGAGAGGGTGAAGAAGCAGTTGGCTATGATTATGATGGCTCCGGTGACCCAATGCCGGTGCAAGAAGGAGACTGTGAGGACGGCTCCGGTGATCCAATGCCGGTGCAATAAGGAGACCGTGATCACGGCTCCGGTGACCGAACCGAGTCCGGCCAGGTATATATATTAGTTAAGCCTGTGCTGACTAGCTAATTGATGCATTCATTGTTTTGGTATGTACACATATTAATTAACTCGCGTCTTTGTTCTTTTTTCTAGCCCTCCGGATCGAGCACAACTTCGGTAAAGAGACGAGCCCGAATAAAAATTTGAGCTCGGATGAAAGGTTTGAGATCATAAAAATCGCGCGCGACGGCCAACCGATTGAACCCGTCCGGACAAAGAACACATTTGTTGCTCAGTGCGGGGTTCTGGTTAGGGACAAGATCCCGATTAGCATCCAGCAATGGTTAAAGCCGGCTAAAGAAGAACCTGAGGTGTCTTATGTCAATGATATGCAGAAAAATGGTCTTTCGACTGAGCTGAAGTCAAATTTCACCCTACCACCAGAGGATGATCCAGAGAAGCCAGTTAAAGAGCAATAAATCAAGTCTTTTTCTCTTAAGAGGATGGCAAACCTATTCAGGAGGTGGAAGAAAGACCTGAATAAGTTTGTCGATAAAAAAGAGACACCAGAATTCAAGGGAAAATATGAGAAGATCAGAGATGACTGGCCCGCATTTGTGGCCCACAAGACATCAGAAAAGAGTAAGAAGATGTCGGCGACAAACAAGCAAAATGCTGCGAAGAAGAAGCTTCACCATCGCACGGGGTCAGGTGGCTACCTCGTAGCCCGGCCTAAGTGGGCCAAGGCTGAGAATGATCTGCTTGATAAAGGGATCGAACCAGAGATAATGAACTAGCCAAACCGTTGCCGGACTTGGTTCTTCGGGGCTGGCGGAACCTTGGACCCTGTATCAGGGAAGTGCATTTGGACGGACGATCAATTGGAAATACCAGTCAAGAGGCTTCAACAATATATCGATGCAGCGCAGCAAGGGACGTCCGTTCCAGACAGAGAGAACGACGAGCTCACAATGGCCCTCGGGAATCCTGAGCACCCTGGACGGACACGAGGCACGCCAGGCTCCGTTCCGTGGAAGGCTGGGATTCCGGACGCAGGCGGTTACAAATGCCAGTAGAGGAGGAAGAAAGTGCAGCAGACCGAACTACAGGCGCTGCACGCAAGGGTACAAGCGATAGAGGAACGAGAAGCAAATCGCAGCAAACGAACTGCCGAAGCTTCCCCCAAAGCTACCCCGCCATCTCAGCGGAGAAGCAGCGTGGCTTCCACCGAGCTGCTTCAGCCGGAGCATGTCTTGACGGCTCCTGCCAGCTGATACGTCTCCAACGTATCTATAATTTTTGATTGCTCCATGCTATATTATCTGCTGTTTTGGACTATATTGGGCTTTATTTTCCACTTTTATATTATTTTTGAGACTAACCTATTAACCGGAGGCCCAGCCCAGAATTGCTATTTTTTTTCCTATTCCAGTGTTTCGAACAAACGGAATATCAAACGGAGGCAAACAGAATAATCCTTTCTGGAACGTGATTTTCTTCCCGAATATGACCCAGGAGACTTGGATCCTACGCCAAGGAAGCTTCGAGGTGGGCATGAGGTAGGGGGGCACGCCCTACACCCCCAGGCGCGCCCCCACCCTTGTGGGCCCACCGAAGCTCCACCGACGTACTTATTCCTCCTATATATACCCACGTACCCCCAAACGAATAGACACGGAGCCAAAAACCTAATTCCACCACCGCAACTTTCTGTATCCACGAGATCCCATCTTGGCGCCTGTTCCGGAGCTCCGCCGGAGAGGGCCGTCATCACGGAGGGCTTCTACATCATCATAGCCCCTCCGATGAAGTGTGAGTAGTTTACCTCAGACCTTCGGGTCCATAGTTATTAGCTAGATGGCTTCTTCTCTCTTTTTGGATCTCAATACAATGTTCTCCCCATCTCTTGTGGAGATCTATTCGATGTAATCTTCTTCTTTTTGCGGTGTGTTTGTTGAGACCGATGACTTGTGGGTTTATGATCAAGTCTATCTATGAATAATATTTGAATCTTCTCGGAATTCTTTTATGTATGATTGGTTATATTTGCAAGTCTCTTCGAATTATCAGTTTGGTTTGGCCAACTAGATTGGTATTTGTTGCCATGGGAGAAGTGCTTAGCTTTGGGTTCGATCTTGCGGTGTCCTTTCCCAGTGACAGAAGGGGCAGCAAGGCACGCATTGTATCATTGCCATCGAGGATAACAAGATGGGGTTTATTTCATATTGCATGAATTTATCTCTCTACATCATGTCATCTTGCTTAAAGTGTTACTCTATTTTTAACTTAATACTCTAGATGCATGCTGGATAGCGGTCGATGAGTGGAGTAATAGTAGTAGATGCAGAATCGTTTCGATCTACTTGTCACGGACATGATGCCTATATACATGATCATGCCTAGATATTCTCATAACTATGCTCAATTCTGTCAATTGTTCAATAGTAATTTGTTCACCCACCGTAGAATACTTATGCTCTTGAGAGAAGCCACTAGTGAAACCTATGGTCCCCGGGTCTATTCTCATCATATCAATCTCCATCACTTTAATCTTGCTTTGCTTTTTAATTTGCCTTTTACTTTTTACTTTGCATCTCTATACCAAAAATACCAAAAATATTATCTCTATCAGATCTCACTCTCGTAAGTGACCGTGAAGGGATTGACAACCCCTAATCGCGTTGGTTGCGAGTAGCTATCGTTTTGTGCAGGTACGAGGGACTTGAGCATGGCCTCCTACTGGATTGATACCTTGGTTCTCAAAAACTAAGGGAAATACTTACGCTACTCTGCTGCATCATCCTTTCCTCTTCGGGGAAATCCAACGCAAGCTCAAGTGGTAGCACCAGCTATCCCGTGGATGCTATCACGGAGTCTCAAAATTGCCACCTTATGACGCAATGGATTAATATGAAGGTCAAGGCGGCTGTTGGCTCTGTTTTTCCTACCGAACCCGGCGCAACTTTTCACTGCCGGCCGATTCCAGAAGGATATGCTAGGGTGATGGTGGATGAAATAACAGAGGGATTTGAGGACCTCCAGCTTGACCACCCTACTGGTGAAGGGGAGACTCGGCTGGGTTCTGCTCTGAAGACTCCATGCCTATGGCGGAAGGAGCTCATCAACCTTCCGAACTAGACGCCTCCGCCTCCTCCTCCTCCTTCGGCGAGTCAGGGCACTCCGCCTCCTCCACCGCCTCCTCCTCTGGCGAGTGACGATCAGGGCACTCGGCCGGCTCCTTCTCTAGCGCGTGGTGGCACTCCGCCTCCTTCTCCACCTGCGCCGACGCGCCCGAGCAGCCAGCCTCCTCCTTCTCCGCCTCGTCAGCAAGGGCGGAAGAGACCCGCCGCCGCTCCGGCTTCTCCGGCGCGTCGTAGTCCTTCTCCTCCGCCTCGTAAGCAAGCAAAGAAGACAGCCGCTCCGTCTGCTCTGCCGACGTCTAGCAGTACAGCCAGAGGCGGGAGGAATTACAGATTCGGTCCTTCTCTGAAGACTCCAGAGAAGTTACCATACGAGATGACCCTGGAGGAGAACGCGAAGACGCGCGAACCGAAGTGAAGGACTGGTTTCAAGGGTTGAAAGCACAGAGACATCCACCTCCGGAGGAGAAGGTAGATCCGGTGAAAGCGAAGCGCACCCTGTCTGCCCTGGGAAAACCACCCAAGTCTCCGCCGAAAGGCAACTTTGAGCGCATTATTGGAAAGGCATTTGTCTAAGCGGAGCGGTCGGGAAGTACTGTCAGTGATCAAAGGATGAAAGAACGACGAGCTGGGAAACAAATTGCCCAGCTCGGCGAACAAGCGAACCAATCGTACCCCCCGCTCAAGGTGCCTAGCGACATCATCGCTAATGATCCGAGGATGGTGCCTGGTTATAGCAATCTTGGAGATTACCTGCCCGACGATGTACATTATGATTTCTTGGAGGTGGAGGCGGTACACAGATTCGAGTACGGGAAGCCTCTCGTCAATGATGAAAGATCTCTATCAACGATGATGCGAAGATTGCATGATTAGTATATGAAAACCTGTAGAGAGTCTGAGGGGACGAATACTTTGACGCTGAGAGTTAGAGTGGAGCATGACCTCGTTGGAATTGAACTGTTGAATTATCCATTTGAGGAGTTCTTCCAGCTTTTCAATCAAAGGGCCCTCGATAAAGCAATGGTCGCTTGCTACTGTCTGTAAGTACTACTACTTCTGTCATTAAATCTCTCTATATAGGTAAGCTCTTTCATTGCATGTATTTATAATTATCCTCACTATATTATGTAGATTGAAGATCTCCGAATTAAAGAAAAGACAAGTCGGTGATATTGGGTTCATTAACACAAATCTCATAGATGCAACTCAGGTTAAATTTCATGCCGAAGATACCGAGGCCAACTTGCTACGATCGTTGGTAATAAATGAAAACAAAGATATAATACTCTTTCCTTACAACTTCAAGTGAGTGTTACTGTCTTGTGCATATTCGGTTTCCCTTATACATTAGTCCATGTTATAGTAATGTAATTGATGAGTTATGCATGCGTGCGCAGTTTCCACTATATTCTCCTAGAGATTAAACTTGAGGAGGGATTAGTATCCGTCTTAGACTCGAGACGAAAAGATCCCCAAGAGTATGCAGACATGACTGCAATCCTCGAAAAGTAAGTTAAATCGATCATTATCCACCATATCAGCAATTTTGTTCATGCCCTTATATCAAGTAATTGTTTTCTTTGTCTGGCAGGGTTTGGAGAAAGTTCACCAGAAAAGCTCCGGGACTGCCGAAGAAGCTGCAATTTAGATACCCGAAAGTAAGTACTATAGTATCATGTTTCGCGCGTCTCCTAGTGATTCAAGCGCTAGTTTCATCAATACCATTTGGCATGCTTGCTTATCAGTTTGATTGACCTCTATTTCTTGTAAAGTGGTTGTGGCAGGATCAAGGGAATGATTTCTGTGGATACTACGTTTGTGAGTCCATCCGCCACACGACCTGTGAACGGGGCGGGTACTCTGACGAACAATATAAAGTGCGTAAGCAATAATATTCACAATTTTAGTTTATTACCATCATTTGTGTTGAGTTTCATTATTCATATATATATATATATATATATATATATATATATATGTATTGACCCCCTTCTTCAAATTAGATGTTTCGGATGCGAGATGAACTCCTAGCACCAGATCGTATGCGAGCAATTCAAGAGGAATTGGCGGCATTCTTTCTTGACCACGTGATCGCTGAAGACGGAGAATACTATGTGGCTCCTGTGTTCATAAATAATTAGGAGATTATATTGTAAGAGATAATTATTGTATATATGTAGCCGGTAGTGTCGGATAGATATACGAGAACTTGTTGTTCGACCAATATCTCGGAGAAGGAGAGGTGGTCGATATCACTTCTCTCTGTATGCATATATGTTCATGACGATCTTCTGTTTCCTTCGTTTGCTTACTAGTTAGCTAGCGTGTCTAGTCCTCTCTATATACGTATGTATAGTACGTAGAGTCGACCAAGCACGGACATAAGAGAGGACACTTCTCTCTATTAATTAGCTAGCTAACACAATATATGAAACACCTAAATTAACCCTCCAAAACACCAAACCCCCCACCCCTTTCAAAAAACAAAAACAAAAACAACAGCCACAGAAATGCTGACGCGTGGATGCCTATTGGTTCTGGTTGGTGCCACGAACCGGGACCAAAGGCCCTCGGGCTCGGCGCACAGGCCCTGTGGAGGCCCATCTGTCCCGGTTCTGGACTGAACCGGGACTAAAGGGCCAGGGCATTAGTAACGACCCTTTAGTCCCGGTTCACGAATCGAGACAAAAGACCCTTATCAACCGGGACAAATGGGCCGTTTTCTATTAGTGTCGGTGAAGCAGTTGGTCACCTTGGTGGCGAGGATGCCGAGGCAGGTTGTGAGCTGGTTTACGGCGCCTCGGATCCCGGTTACCGACGCCGATGCTGACGCCAAGGAGGACGCGGCAACGATAAGCATGGCCACGTTCACAGCGGCACCCAGGAAGAAGCTGACGGCGCCCGCCATAATGCTGCCGTGCCGGCCGTGGCGCTTGGTCACGAAGGAGGCTCCATGGTGGAGACCAAGACTATGCCGGCGAAGTAGAGCGACGGGCTGAAGAGCGTCAGCACCTGGTTGTCGTACTTGCCGTGGTCCGTCTCGTACAGGTGCGCGTGCTTCCGGTTGTACACGCCCGGGAAGAACTTGACCAAGAAGTCGTCCATGGATGTCACACCTCCTGCGTTCATCAATCATCACCATCGTCCATGATTGGTTACCACTCTTGTTCTCGTGTCAAGTAGATGCGTGTGATCAAAAGTTATACTACTACATTTCAGTGAAAGAAAATCAATTCGACAAATGAGTGCTTCGTCATCTGTATGATTAATCCGCGAAGTCTCATGGATTGCAACAAAATGTTAGCATTGCATTTTCATTCTTCCAAGCGTTAATCTTTTTTTATGGTACTCCTAGCATCTACAGCCCGGCACCACAAACCTCCCTCGTACGTCCGTGCGGACGCACCGATGACTAACCAGTCAAAAAAAATTGATCAAGATAGGCGCTTCAACGCGGCCTAAAATGTCAGGACTGATCGGCACGCAGCACCCCTCATATCCAGCCCAAATCTGAGGGCGAATATGGAGAGGTCCGGGCACGACTGGGCGCGTCCGCCACGTTAGACCCGACCCACATTGGCCAAACCGACCCCACATATATTTGTCCCCACCCGCTCCTTGGTCAAACCTAGCCACTCCGCTCCGCCACCCAAGCTCTCGTCCAACGATCTCCGGTCTTCTCCGGCATGACGGGCAGCGGATCTGACTCCGACTAGTATGAATTCCTAGACTGGGGTATCGCCCTGTGCGGGTTGGAGAAGGCAACACTACTAGGAAAAGGGCTACTAATGGCGCACCAGTTTTGCCTACTAATGACGCATCACTGGTGCGCCATTAGTATCACGTCACTAGTATTTTTTACTAATGGCGCACTACTGGTGCGCCATTAGTATATGGTATACTAATGGTGCACCATTTGTGCGTCATTAGTATAGGCCACTGTGTGCCATTAGTATAGGCCACTGGTGCGCATTAGTATAGGTCACGGTGCGCCATTAGTATTTTTGAATTTTGAAGGCGGGAAAATAGTAGTGGCGCACCGTCTAACCCCCACCGTGCGCCATTGCTATTTTTGAATTTTGAATTTGGATCTGGATCGTGATTTTTTTGCCCATTTTTTGCTCGTTTTTTGCTCGTTTTTTGGCACGATATTATTTCAAATTTTGTTCCTGTTTTTGGATCTTGTACGTTCTTTTGCCGTGTTCTTTTGCCGGAGAGGAGTTCGCCGGAGAGGAGGAGGAGGAGGTCACCGGAGAGGTGCTCGCCTACATCGCCGGAGAGGAGGAGGAGGTCGCCGGAGAGGAGTTCACCGAAGCATCGCAGAGGAGGAAGGAGAAACCATGAGCGAATGGGAGGAGAGGAGGGAGGAGGAGCTCACCGGAGAGGAGGGAGGAGAAACCGTGAGGGAAGGAGAGGAGGGAGGAGCAGGTCGCCGGAGAGGAGGAGGAGGTCGCCGGAGAGGAGAAGGGTAGTATGGTGGAGGAGAGAAGGGAAAATGGAGTGGAGGAGAGGAGGAGATGGAGTGGAGGAGAGGTGGAGTGCAGGAGAAGAATGAAGAGGTAAGGAGGAGAGGACCACGCCCAGCCATATATACGGCATAGTAATGGCGCACCGTGGACAGGTGCGCTATTACTAATTTTATTTTTATTTTTTTGATTTATTTTGAATTTTGAAGGCGGGAAGATACTAATGGCGCACCATTGGCAGGTGCGCCATTAGTAAGTTTGAATTTTTTTGAATTTTTTGCCTCTCCAGATCTTAAAAGCCCCGTATCTTTTTTTCGGTTAGGTTTTTGAGGATTTTGAAAATGTTTAACAGAGTTTCTCCAGTTAAATTCGGATGTAACTTTTCGAGTAGATGATTTTTCATATAAAAAACTTTTTCATCCGAGTTCGTACGCAAAAGTTATGCCCATTTTTACAAATTCTCGAGAGATTTTGCGAAAAAGTCGAAAATTCATGTTTGTAAATTTTGCTAACAATTAGACCACATATCACATGGGAATCTTATTTTCTTTTTTTTTTGACATTTCTATCATTTTCTTTTACTTTTTTGAAACTGAAAAGGTGGTCCGGGGGGGTGTGCATCCGGGCGAATGTTTGGGCCAAGTTACTAATGGCGCACCGTGGCATGGTGCGCCATTACTAGTTGAACTAGTAATGGCGCACCACATCCACGGTGCGCCATTAGGTGTGGTGCGCCATTACTAGGTCAACTAGTAATGGCGCACCACTCCCACGGTGCGCCATTAGTAGTTTTGAAAAAATTAATTTTTTTTACTAATTAATGACGCACCGTGGATGTGGTGCGCCATTAGTATTTGCACACTAATGGCGCACCAACACATGGTGCGCCATTAGTATATAGTAATGGCGCACCACATGTCTGGTGCGCCATTAGTGTCAATTCCATCTATAGCCCTTTTCCTAGTAGTGCAATGGCCGTCCACGTTACACTCCGCCGCTCCCAGCAGGACTACGCCCGACCGACAACGGGATTTGTCCGACATGAATCCATTGTGTCGGCGCATGGGCCCTTGGATCCTCTATGGCTGGATCACCATGGTCCATCGGGAGTCTTCCAATCTCCCTTTCCCCATCAGTGGTCTATCGGATAATGGGTGCTACCAGGACCGGAGTGCCCGTCGTGGGAATGAGAGGATGAGGGTGGCTGTGGCCCATCTCACTGCTGACATGGTGGCGGTGGAGGTGGTTGATGCGGCGGCGCGCGCTGCCGTGGAGAAGGAAGTCATCCGCGCATGCATTGTAAAGAAGTGGCAGCAGACGAACACGTGTTCCCTAGCCCGAGAGCTGAATCGGGTGGTCTGTGCCATGCCCGAGCAACCCCCCAAGGAGGAGAAGAAGGATAGGAACGGGTCGGACAGCTCCGGTGATGAGCAAATCCGTCTCAATCCATACTGCGTTTCGACCGCTAGTTCCGCGAGAAGGACGGCAAGGACATACATGGATGATCTTCTGCATAGGTCGCATGTAAATAGAACATGCCAAAGTTTGGTTGTCCGATGGCATATCCTGATGTAGTAGCCGGACGATCTGTGCAATGCATCATTTACGTAGTTGTATAATTTTCTATGGATCAGTGCTTCCGCGGGCTTCGAGGGGCCGGATTTGTCAAGTCCGACTGTAGATGCTCCTACAATGGCGGAGTTATGTGCATTTCCGGGGGGCTGGGCCCCCCCCCCCCCCACCCCCACCCCCCAACACACACAACAAAGATTAGAGAAAAACAGTGTAAGGATTTTATGCTTTGCCCCCACTGCCGATCTCTGCTAGGTCTGCCACTATGCTCCTACATTAGATAAACCTCGACGATTGTAGAAACTCGTTGTTTTTGTTTTGAATTATGGTAAATGGGATCATCTTGTGTCGATTGATCTAACTACTACACTGAAATAAGAAATCCGGTGCAGTTCCAGCTCAAAAAGAATGGAATTTATGTAGGAGTACATGAGAATTCCGGTGTAGTTGCAGGCTTGTAGCTCCAGTTGCACCGTTGGGGCGAAGGGTGGACCGTGCGCGGGTGCGCGGCGGCACAACGTTGATACCACCCCGGTTGCACGGGGCAGGTGCGAGGACCATATTGTGCGCTGCTACTAAGCAAAGCGCGAGACCAGCACGCCTGACATGCTCGGAGTAGCTGACGATCCCATTTTATTACTGCACAAACACGCCGTTATCTTAACCAGAAGCGGGTGCCGTGCTGTGCGTCGCACGGCACGGCCGCACGGGTTAGAAAAAGGCAGAGAGGAGGGAGCTGCGTGCCGCTGTGTGGCGGTGACAGACGGACACAGAGGACACATCGAGGAATAGGATGGGCTGTCCGGTCGGCGTGAGGTGCTAGACATGCATGACCCAAGCCACAGTCGTACTATCGTGAGGATCGCTCGTTGGCCTGCCAGCAGTCACGCAAAACGTCGCCGCCCCAGGTGGCTCTATGTTTTTTTGAATCAATACTATAGTATATATGAGTGTATTGAAAAAACAAAAGTATTTAAAAGGGTGAATTCTAGTTTGTATGTTCTACTCCCTCCGTAAAAAATATAAGCAGAGGGAGTACCTTGATATTGTTGATGTTACCTATTCGACAGTTTTAATCCAGATTACTTCATTTATCGGAAGTTTTGTAAGAAAAACTGTAATGCGAAAACTTTCATGATTGTTTATGCACTAGTTTGACGGTAATTCACGCATGAACCCAGGCTCATCTACACCTGATGAGCAATAATATTTTTGAAATATAAAAATACATTATTATTTTTATGCATTGAAGATTCTCTGGTACGCCAGTAGCATGCAGATTATCTAGGGAAAATGACATTCGAGGAGCTATACAAAAAAAAAACAGCTTTGACACTGCTCTTTCTCAAGGTTTCGGGGGAGGGGGGGGGCATTTTTTGCCGAGACCTCCTTGAATGTCATGTGACCACAAATATTTGCTCACACCTAGCGCATTCGAGCATCTATGATGCCAAAAAATCAGATTCGCTCGTCATTTGCGTGGACACAATGGATTCTCGCTGGAACAAGTTCGTCTGTGGTCAGGCCACTCCTCCCTGGAGAGGCGGAGAGTCATGCAGACGACCATCTCCTCGCTGAGACTGCAAGGGACAAGGCCCCGGTCAACGAATCCGAAACTCCCGGAGCTAGATTCACTGTCAGCCATGCCGGAGATGGCCGGAGTCTGCTAAAGAAGAGTTAGGGGGCGGAGGGGAGTGCAGAGAAATGGAGTGGCTAGGATTTGGTCAAGAGTGTAGATATGGATGAATATATGTGGGGTCGTGGTGGGCCATAGTGGACCGAATCCGACGTGACGGACGCGCCTGAACGTCCTATATCTGCCGTACATATGGGCTGGATATGGGGGTTACCGGTCAGCTCGGGAATATGAGCTGCGTTTTGGGCGTCCGGTTGGTTGGGAAATTTGCGTACAGATAGTGACCAACCTGTCCGCCCGAACATTTGGTACCGATATGGATTGTCTGGTTATATTTGCTTTTATCGATTACGCATATCTATAAATACACTATGCCCCCTAATTTTTATAGCCTCACAATCAATTGAGGTCTTCCATTTGAAGTTGGCCATCCGATTTTGACAGTGTCAACAATTCTTCAAAGAAGATTTCTCATTCAGTTCTTTTAGTTCAATACGCTCCCTAATTTTGAAACCCTTCCGTTTGATTGAGGTATTCAATTTTGAATTTTATTCATGATTTTGACCGGTTCAGTAATATATGAAATCGATTGGCAGTAGCTGACCTAAATAACATACCAGTCTTGTTGTGCTCTCACCACCTAGGCAAAGGAAGCGCCAACAAGTGATACTCCATCGCCAATGTAGTACATGCACCAACTGATGTAGAAAATTTCCTCACATAGATATGAGTTGATTAGCCAATAATTGACACAATCACACCAGAGAAGGCACACCGGAACACAACATCAAAAACAAATCTAATACAGCTTACGTTTTGAAACAGACGGAGTAGATTTTTTATGAACTGGCGGGCAGTGCTACTCCTACAAACTAATTCAGCCAAGGGACAAAGAATACGCGACGATCTCATCTGCTGCTTTTTACGAAGAGGTAAAAGCATCCCAAGTACCCTAACTTGTACAACATGTGACATATTAGTCCTAAACTTGCAAAACTCAACCTCACCATACCCCAACTTGCACTGCATGTGACGTTTTAGCCCCAGGCCAATGGCAGAACGACAAGTGGCAGCCAGGTGGCTGGCCCGGTCGTCGCATGCACTTTTGCAAAAAAAACCTATCGTTTTCTCTAATCAACCCGTAGTACAGCTCTAATCAACCCAAGTACTTAGTTTCTTCTTCTTCTTCACCCTATCGCTAATCTTCACAAGCTGACACCACTGTGCTGAACTATCTAAAAAAATAAAACATCCTCAATTCATTATAATGGATGCCTCAGATATCCGTTTACTATTTTCTGCCATTTCGAAAATGGAATATGAAATTCAAAAGTTTGCTCTTTGTGTGTGCATGTCAATATCTGAGAATCTGACGCTAATTGTGAGGCTGATGTACTGTCTCCATCTCCACCACCCTCGAGTTGTTCTTTTATTGGCTAATATATTTAAAGTTCTATTTAACCGTCATACTTTGATGCACCTGTTTTACAAACTGTTGCCCTTGACAGGTGGTCAGTAACCCAGAGAAGACACCGCTGCACACCTTCTTTTGCAACTATGATTTGAGTGGCATGCCTGCTGGAACCAAGGTATGTGAAGTTGGGAGTTGTTGCAAGGCCGTAACTGCTGACTATTTTCATTGTCATGTAGACCTAAATACTGAAGATAATCACAAATCTTCTTCATCGCCATGGCTTGGATTTTCTTATTTCCATATGGGTTACCAGCAGAATATTTATTCTGTAGACTTGCTCTGTTGTGATTCTCAATATTTTCGAGTTCCTATGGCATATTTATCAACTCTGTTGAGTTACTGGGATCCCATATCTGCAACTATTTAGTTATATCAAAACTTGGAAATATCTAGAATTTTACTAGCAAAAAGGCCCGTGCATTGCAACGGGAGAAAAAAATATATCAAATGTTCATAATTTACATAAATGGTCTATAATACGAGAATTTGTAGTTACGACCCAAACAAAGATGGTCTTAACCTATAAAAGTACTGTTTAAGATTATACATGTGTTCTATTTCAACACGGCTTGCATGTAGATTTAATCCGTACAAAGAAACGGGCAAGTGATGACATATTAGCACACTACAGAGACATGTGTGCATCAATGGCAGTTTCCAGTTTAAGAATCACTCTTGAACAATTTTTTTCACATGCATATTTTTTAAATACATGAAGAGTTGTTAAAAAGGTTGTTAAAAAGATACATGATTTTTCAATCATAAAAGGAGGATTTTTTTCTCTGGAAAATAACATTCTTGTATGGTCTCCTGTGGACGCAGGTACTTGCACCCCTATTTCATCACTATTTCTTGTCATACATGTCATATGTATTGGTTCCTATTTCGTCACTATTTATATCTTATCAAACTTTTTTATATTAATTTTTTGTAATGCATGCCTCCCTTTTACCTTTTCTTTCATGCATGACCTCTTTTCTTCTTCTTATATATAGGAGAATAGCGCAACATCTCATCTTTATCGGATCTCCTCTGCATTTTCACTTTTATTTCTTTTATAGTGGACATCTCATCTTTATTGGATTCTTCTTTTATTTCTTGTTATGCATGCCCTTATTTGTTGGATGTCTTTACCAAATTTATCTTCAATTTCATGTCAAATCCTGATTTTGCTGAGGTATCCATCCCCAATCTGAATCAGTATCGGTATGAAAAAAGACTGATAATGCATTGTTGATTAACATTGCAGCCTAAATGGTATTTTTTAAATTGTTAACAGGTAAAATAACATCATATTTAGATTCTACATATTTTTCTAATCAAAATCCATATATAATATGTTAAATTTGGAGTTACAATTTAGAAGATATGAGTATTTTAAAAAACATTTGATATGTATTGCGGGTTTAATGTCAGAAACATTATGAGGTTTTCTATAAATTGCAAAACGGACTAAGAATACCTATTTATTTTATTAGTAGGTATAGATATAGATTATCATGCTGATTTACACTGTAGGAATTCTCAATTTAGTTGAGTTCCTATGATGGTGTATTTCTCAATTTTGTTAAGTTATTAAATGTGGTTGTATGTCAATGCCATTCATAAACTTCTATTTGCGGTAGACATGACAAGCAAAAGGTTTGGACATTTCATATCGGTAGTCTTACTGAGAGAGGATAGTAGAATTGTCCCAGGTTTGTTTTGTATTACCAACACTGGTTGCCGCTGTGGCGACTAGGCCAGTAACTGAAAATGTTGCCATTTCATTGGATACCCAGTAAATTTGACCTGCAATATACTGATGCACCGGAAAAAGCTATCTTGACGTGTGTCAAAAGGAGCCATCTTTTTTTCGAAAAGGAGGGACTCCCTGGCCTCTGCATCAGAACGATTCATATGGCCAACTTTAATAAATAAGCAAATAGGATCAACAAGGTCTTAAAGTCTCAAACAAAATAAAGGAAAGCTAACAAAGAGCCAAAGGGCCAGAAACAAACTAGCCACAAAAAGCCACAACCGGCTTGCATAAGAAAGACAGGTAAACTAATTGCCTATCCTATTACATGACCGCCATCCAAACCGGTTGAATATACCCCGTGCTACCATCTTCCAGCGGATAGATCCAGTAACCAAACGCTCCCTGACCTCCGTCGGAGTGAGTAGCGACCACATACGAATCAACGCAGTGGCTCGGAAGATAACCTGCAAAAAATGAATATTTATTGTTCTGTTAAAAACCAAATCATTTCTGCAGTTTCAGACTGCCCACAATAAAGCACATACTCCTACGCGAATGTGTCTCGCTATTTCGGACTCTATTCCGTTAAGCCACGTTCCAAATAACGTGCTGATAGAACTCGGAGGAATAATATTAAATGCAATGTGGACCGTCCGCCATAAAACTTTGGCCAACGGGCAATCAAGAAAAAGGTGTTTGATAGTTTCATCCCGATCACAGAAGTTACACCTAGTAGGTCCTTTCCAATTACGCTTTGCCAAGTTGTCCTTGGTTAATATTACTTGTTTATGTACAAACCACATAAACACTTTAATTTTCAAAGAAACTTTGACAGTCCAAACATATTTGGAGCTAGGAATAGAGCTTGAATTGATAACATCAAGGTACATTGATTTAACTGTAAACTCTCCAGACCTAGTAAGCTTCCAGCGTAATTTATCGGGCTGTTAAGACAACTGAACCTCCATCAGTCTACTCACTAGATGAAGCCATTTTTTCCAACGATTGTCGGCTAGCGTCCTCCTGAATTGAATATTAAGGGGAATGGATTGAAGTACCGTTGCAACGAAAGCATCACGTCGTTGAACAATACGATACAGAGACGGATATTGAATCGCAAGGGGGGTCTCTCCTAGCCAAGTATCCTCCCAGAATCGTGTGCTAGCACCGTTACCGACAATAAACTTTGTCCTATTAAAAAAAAGGCTAATTTGACTCTCATAAGACCTTTCCAAAAAGGTGAGTCAATCGGCCTCGTGGTCACATGGGACAAAGTTTTGGAGTGAAGATATTTGCTACGGAGAATCTGCGCCCAAGTGGCATCAGTCTTGACAGATAACTTCGACAGCCACTTGCTGAGAAGACATCTGTTCTTGACCTCAAGATTCTCAATGCCAAGACCCCCTTGGTCTTTCGGTCGACAGATAATATCTCACTTGGCGAGTCTGTATTTTGTTTTTAGTTCATCGCTCTGCCAAAAGAAACGTGATCGATAGAAGTCTAGTCTTTTCCTCCTTCTAATCCAGTGAAAGAAGGAAGCGATGCCAGTCACACAAAGGTCGAGTCAGTCCAATATGGAAGTGAACTTAGAGAATGCGGCACTCTGTTTTCTGAATGTAATGCCAATACCATTGATAGCTAAAGTGAAACTGTCGAGTTCAAGTTGCTGATGAATTATTTTAATTTTGCAGGCTGTGAACAGGGGCAGAACTGCTACTTGACTGATGAATCAGAAAAGGGAGGTCACACTAACAGATTGTATTGCTCAATGGAATGTGACATTAGCGAATCAAATGAATCGAGTCCCATTGGGAGCTCAGAAAGTCGCACTAATGCTAATGGTTGCTGCTGTCAAATAGACAGTGAAAAGAAGTCCTGCTGCAGACCTTCCAAAGTGAATGATAGTTCAGCTGGAGGGGTTCTTCGTTATGCTTTGTACCTGCGTTTTCTGAGCCCCTTTTCCAATAAATCATCAAGATCGATGCAGCGGACCAAACCTAGCATGTCATCAGAACTACTCAATCAGAGTGCCGCCACAGAGGAAGGCCTAAACCGGGCTGGCTGGCGGTAGGTTCCTGGATAAGGTTGTGAAGGAGGGTGCTGTGCTGCTCCCCCACCCACTCATTCACCCCACTCTTCTTTCGAGCTAAAGCTCTCTCCCCCTCTTCTCCCCCACCAAATCACCCACTAGACCCCCCTCCATTGCTTGGGATTTGGCCGGTGGATCGAGCTCATTTGCATCACCCAAGGTACCTCCCCCATCCCCCCTTCATTTGGTTGGTTCAAATCATGCATTTTTCTCATTTTGTTGGAATCACTAGTTCATGGTTTTGTTGTGGTGAAATCATTGTATATGATGCATTAGGGTAATGTTTGTGCTTTGACAATGTATTGTGTCACTAGCATTGTTTGGGTAGTAAGAAATATCATTTAGGGTTTTGTTAGGGTTAATGACATGGTTAGGGTTAAGGTTGTGTTTATGGTTATGCTTAGGTAAATGCCTATATGATGAACGTTATGGTTATAGTTTAATTAGGGTTTTGTTAGAGTAGGTACCTCTTGAATTATAGCTCGATCTACTCCTAGGGTTCAAGTTTTTGTCGAGACACGGTTAGGATTTTTATCTTGGATGACCGTTACAGTAATACCTCGACTTGTAGGATGGGATCGATCATCTTTGTTGAGACTTTTGCGGAGGCGGCGGCGAAGCGTGAACGTGCAGTCATTGAGGAAAAGATGGACTTGTGGGTCAAAGCCGTTGATGCATTGAATGCGGCTTGTAGAAATTTTTCAAAGTATTATGTGTCGAAGTGTGACGATGCGAGAGTTAAGTTATACCAAGATAAAGAGAAAAACATAAGCAACCTCAAGAAGGAAGAGAAAATTCATAGACGCGCTCTTGCAAGGCAAATTGCATTGTGTGGAAGAAGGGATGAAGTGAATGAGATGGACTTTAACAACCCTGGCTAGATCATTGATTGGCTAGTTAGGCAACCATCATCGGTGATACTTAGTCGGGCAACTCGTTGGGCTTGGGTCCGTGAAAGAAATGATGTCATTTTTTTGCAACCCCGGGCCATACGACAAAGATGTCTTGTTGATGGACTAGTAGAGGGGGTTGAAACAAATGATGTTGTAGTGTCATTTAGACTGTAATGGCATGTACCCTTATCGTTTATGTAACCTATGTCATTTGAACCAGTGAGAAGATTTAGCCTAAATAAGTTATGCTTTGTGTTTGTATTGTATCATTTGATTTGAGTTTTGGTTTATTCCATTTCATGTAGCATGGAAAACATGACCCGGAGCAGTTAAAGAAAGTATATGAGAAGTGTTGTGGCATTGCATCTAAGAGTTTAGCTGCAGCGTCTAAGAAGATTGTACCGGAGCGAGAACTTGCTATCAAGAGGGAGGTTGAAGCATGGTTCAAGAGCAATGATGAGGAGTTTGCTGCCATGATGGATTTCAACAAGTATCCATTCATGGAGGAACCTTCTGATCTTAAGGAGAGAAAAGTTTTCCGTAGGCTTGTGAAAGAAAAACAGAAGAGACTTGATCTGCTGCATGAGAAGGCATATGCTAGCAGGCATTCTGTGGCAACGGTGATCTTTTTCTCTGTGAACATAGAAGAATTCCGCGAGCTGGACTTGAGAAAACCCGGATAGGTCATTCGATGGGCAATCAGACAAGGCAAGTCAGAGATTCCGGAACGCCGTGCTCGATGGGCCTGGTTCGGCGAAACGAAAGGTGTGTTGGAGAATTGGGCAGGATCGTCCGATTATCAACTGAAGCCTAATCCTGATTGTGACGCACAAATTGAATGTGTTATGCATTTTAGATCTTATTTTCCAAAGTAGAAAGTGTAGGCTCGAGCTTGAGCTTTGTATTTTGAACTCATGTCATTCGAGTCTCTAGATGTTTTTGTTGGGGATCGTAGCAGAAATTTGAAATTTTCTACGCATCACCAAGATCAATCTATGGAGTAATCTAGCAACGAGGGGAAGGGGAGTGCATCTACATACCCTTGTAGATCGCGACACGGAAGCGTTACAAGAACGCGGTTGATGGAGTCGTACTCGCGGCGATTCAAATTGCGGAAGATCAGATCAAGCGCCGAACGGACGGCGCCTCCGCGTTCAACACACGTACAGCCCGGGGACGTCTCCTCCTTCTTGACCAGCAAGGGGAGAGGAGAAGTTGAGGGAGAAGTCCAACAGCACGACGGCGTGGTGGTGGAGGAGCTTGTGGTTCTCCGGCAGGGCTTCACCAAGCACCATGGAGGAGGAGGAGGAGGTAGGAGGAGGGAGGGCTGCGCCAGGGAAGAGGTGCGGCTGCCCTCCCACCCTTTCACTATATATAGGGGCAAGGGGAGAGGGGGAGGCGCCCTAGGGTTTCCCCCAGGGGGCGGCGGCTAGGGCAGATTGGGTCTCCCTAGGGAAAATCCTAGGGAGACTTGCCCCCAATGCCAAGCAGGTGGAGGCTTGCCTCCCAAGCCAGGTGGAGGCGCCCCACCTCCCCAAGTAACATGGGAAAGGGTGTGGGGGGCGCACCACCCCTTAGTGGGCTGGTTTGCCCCTTCCCCTTTGGCCCATGAGGCCCTCCCACACATGCCGGGGCTCCCGAAACACCTTTCGGTCATGCTGGCCATAGCCTGATACGCCCGGAACACTTCTGGACTCCAATACCCTTCGTCCAATATATCGATCTTCATCGCCGGACCATTTCGGAACTCCTCATGACATCCGAGATCTCATCCGGGACTCCGAACTACCTTCGATAACAATACTATTTCCCATAACAACTCTAGCGTCACCGAACCTTAAGTGTGTAGACCCTATGGGTTCGGGAACCATGCAGACATGACCGAGACACCTCTCCGGCCAATAAGCAACAGCGATTTGGATACCCATGTTGGCTCCCACATGTTCCACGATGATCTCATCGAATGAACCACGATGTCGGGGATTCAATCAATCCCGTATTGAATTCCCTTTGTCTATCGGTATGTTACTTGCCCGAGATTCGATCGTCGGTATCCCCCATACCTCGTTCAATCTCATTACCATCAAGTCTCTTTACTCGTTCCGTCACACATCATCCCGTGATCAACTCCTTGGTCACATTGTGCACATTATGATGATGTCCTACCAAGTGGGCCCAGAGATACCTCTCCGTTTACACTGAGTGACAAATCCCAGTCTCGATTCGTGCCAACCGAACAGACACTTTTGGAGATACCCGTAGTGCACCTTTATAGCCACCCAGTTACATTGTGACGTTTGGTACACCCAAAGCATTCCTACGGTATCCAGGAGTTGCACAATCTCATGGTCTAAGGAAAAGATACTTGACATTTAGAAAAGCTTTAGCAGATGAACTATACGATCTTGTGCTAGGCTTAGGATTGGGTCTTGTCCATCACATCATTCTCCTAATGATGTGATCCCGTTATCAACGACATCCGATGTCCATGGTCAGGAAACCGTAACCATCTATTGATCAACGAGCTAGTCAACTAGAGGCTTACTAGGGACATGGTGTTGTCTATGTATCCACACATGTATCTGAGTTTCCTATCAATACAATTATAGCATGGATAATAAACGATTATCATGAACAAGGAAATATGATAATAACCAATTTATTATTGCCTCTAGGGCATATTTCCAACAGTCTCCCACTTGCACTAGAGAAGAGGTGCGGCTGCCCTCCCACCCTTTCACTATATATAGGTGCAAGGGGAGAGGGGGAGGCGCCCTAGGGTTTCCCCCAGGCGGCGGCTAGGGCAGATTGGGTCTCCCTAGGGAAAATCCTAGGGAGACTTGCCCCCAATGCCAAGCAGGTGGAGGCTTGCCTCCCAAGCCAGGTGGAGGCGCCCCACCTCCCCAAGTAACATGGGAAAGGGTGTGGGGGGCGCACCACCCCTTAGTGGGATGGTTTGCCCCTTCCCCTTTGGCCCATGAGGCCCTCCCACACATGCCGGGGCTCCCGAAACACCTTTCGGTCATGCTGGCCATAGCCTGATACGCCCGGAACACTTCCGGACTCCAATACCCTTCGTCCAATATATCAATCTTCACCGCCGGACCATTTCGGAACTCCTCATGACATCCGAGATCTCATCCGGGACTCCGAACTACCTTCGATAACCACATACTATTTCCCATAACAACTCTAGCGTCACCGAACCTTAAGTGTGTAGACCCTATGGGTTCGGGAACCATGCAGACATGACCGAGACACCTCTCCGGCCAATAAGCAACAGCGGGATTTGGATACCCATGTTGGCTCCCACATGTTCCACGATGATCTCATCGAATGAACCACGATGTCGGGGATTCAATCAATCCCGTATTGAATTCCCTTTGTCTATCGGTATGTTACTTGCCCGAGATTCGATCGTCGGTATCCCCATACCTCGTTCAATCTCGTTACCATCAAGTCTCTTTACTCGTTCCGTCACACATCATCCCGTGATCAACTCCTTGGTCACATTGTGCACATTATGATGATGTCCTACCAAGTGGGCCCAGAGATACCTCTCCGTTTACACTGAGTGACAAATCCCAGTCTCGATTCGTGCCAACCGAACAGACACTTTTGGAGATACCCGTAGTGCACCTTTATAGCCACCCAGTTACATTGTGACGTTTGGTACACCCAAAGCATTCCTACGGTATCCGGGAGTTGCACAATCTCATGGTCTAAGGAAAAGATACTTGACATTTAGAAAAGCTTTAGCAGATGAACTATACGATCTTGTTCTAGGCTTAGGATTGGGTCTTGTCCATCACATCATTCTCCTAATGATGTGATCCCGTTATCAACGACATCCGATGTCCATGGTCAGGAAACCGTAACCATCTATTGATCAACGAGCTAGTCAACTAGAGGCTTACTAGGGACATGGTGTTGTCTATGTATCCACACATGTATTTGAGTTTCCTATCAATACAATTATAGCATGGATAATAAACGATTATCATGAACAAGGAAATATAATAATAACCAATTTATTATTGCCTCTAGGGCATATTTCCAACAGTCTCCCACTTGCACTAGAGTCAATAATCTAGTTCACATCGCCATGTGATTAACACTCATAGGTCACATCGCCATGTGACCAACATCCAAGAGTCTACTAGACTCAATGATCTAGTTCACATCACTATGTGATAAACACTCAAAGAGTTCTGGGTTTGATCATATTATGCTTGTGAGAGAGGTTGTAGTCAACGGGTCTGGCCATATTCAGATCCCTATGTATTTCGCAAAACTTTATGTCATATCATAGATGCTGGTACCACGTTCCACTTGGAGCTATTCCAAATTGTTGCTCCATTATACGTATCCGGTATCTCTACTCAGAGCTATCTGGATAGGTGTTAAGCTTGCATCGACGTAACTCTTTACGTCAAACTCTTTATCATCTCCATAACCGAGAAACATTTCCTTATTCCTCTAAGGATAATTTCGACCGCTATCTGGTGATCCTCTCCTAGATCACCTTTGTACCCTCTTGCCAGACATGTGGCAAGGCACACATCAGGCGCGGTACTTCAGCATGGCATACCGTATAGAGCCTATGACAAAAGCATAGGGGACGACCTTCGTCCTTCCTCTTTCTTCTGCCGTGGTCAATCTTTGAGTCTTACTCAACTTCACACCTTACAAATCAGGTAAGAACCCCTTCTTTGACTGATCTATTTTGAACTCCTTCAAAAACATGTCAAGGTGTGCGTTCTTTGAAAGTATCATCAGGCGTCTTGATCTATCTCTATAGATCTTGATGCCCAATATGTAAGCAGCTTTATCCAGGTCTTCCTTTGAAAATCACTCTTCAAACAACCGTTTATGCTTTCCAGAAATTCTACATTATTTCGGATCAACTATATTTCATCCACATATACTTATCAGAAATGTTGTAGTGCTCCCACTCACTTTCTTGTAAATACAAGTTTCTAGCAAACATTGTATAAACCTAAAAGCTTTGATCACTCCATCAAAGCATGTATTCTGACTCCGAGATGCTTGCTCTAGTCCATAGAAGGATTGCTGGAGCTAGCATACCTTTTAGCATCCTTAGGATCGACAAAACTTTGATTGTATCACATACAACTCTTTCTTACGAAAACTGGTCAGAAAACTTGTTTTTGACATCCATTTGTCAGATTTCATAATCGAAAAATACAGCTAATGCTAACATGATTCCGACGGACTTAAGCATCGCTACGGGTAAGAAAATCTCATCGTAGTCAACTCCTTGCGCTTGTGAAAAACTCTTTGCCACAAGTGGAGCTTCATAGACGGTAACATTTTCGTCCACGTCCGTCTTCTTCTTAAAGATCCATTTATTCTCAATGGCTTGCCGATCATCGGGCAAGTCCACCAAAGTCCATACTTTGTTCTGATACATGGATCCTATCTCGGATTTCATGGCTTCTAACCATTTGTCGGAATATGGGCCCACCATCGCTTCTCCATAGCTCGTAGGTTCATTGTTGTCTAACAACATGATATCTAAGACAGGATTATCATACCACTCAGGAGTAGTACATATCCTTGTCGACCTATGAGGTTCGATAACAACTTGATCCGAAGCTTCATGATCACCATCATTAACTTCCTATTCAACAGACGTAGGCGCCACAAAAAATATCTTTCTGTGTTGCATCACTCTCTGGTTGAAGTAAAGGTTCGACAACCTCATCAAGTTCTATCTTCCTCCCACTCAATTCTTTCAAGAGAAACTCCTTCTCGAGAAAGGACGTGTTCTTAGCGACAAACAATTTGCCCTCGGATTTGAGATAGAAGGTATACCCAACTGTCACCTTTGGGTATCCTATGAAGAGGTGTTTGTCCGCTTTTGGGTTTGAGCTTCTCCGGCTGAAGCCTTAAGCATCGCAGCCCCAAACATTAAGAAACGACAATTTTTGGTTTCTTGCCAAACCAATGTTCGACGTCGTCTCAATGGACTTAGATGGTGCCCTATCTAAAGTGAATGCAGCTGTCTCTAACGCATAACCTCAAAATGAAAATAGTAGATCGGCAAGAGACATCATGGATCGCACCATATCTCATAGGGTTCGATTACGACGTTCGGACACACCATTACCCTGTGGTGTTCCAGGTGGCTTCAACTGTGAAACAATTCCACAATGTCTTAAGTGTTTGCCAAACTCATAACTCAGAAATTCTCATTGATCAGATCGTAGGAATTTGATCTTCTTGTTATGATGATTCTTAACTTCACTCTAAAATTCCTTGAACTTTTCAAACGTTTCATACTTGTGCATCATTAAGTAAATATACCTATATCTACTCAAATTGTCAGTGAAGATGAGAAAATTGCGATGTCCACCGCACGCTTCAATTTCTCATTGGATCACACACATCAGCATGTATGATTTCCAACAAGTCACTTGCCCGTTTCATTGTACCTGAAAACGGGGTCTTAGTCATCCTGCCCATGAGGCATGGCTCACATGTGTCAAGCGATTCAAAATCAAGTGACTCCAAACATCCATCGACATGGAGTTTCTTCATGCATCTTACGCTAATATGACCTAAGTGGCAGTGCCACAAGAAAGTGGTACTATCATTATTAACTCTACATCTTTTGGCGTGAACATGTGTATTACCACGACCGAGATTCAATGAACCATTCACATAGGGTGCATGACCATGAAAGGTATTATTCATGTAAACAGAATAACCATTATTCTCTAACTTAAATGAATAATTGTATTGCAATGAACATGATCTAATCATATTCATGCTCAACGTAGACACCTGATAACATTTATCTAGGTTCAATACTAATCCCGAAGGCAGATGGAGCGTGCGATGGTGATCTCATCAACTTTGGCAACACTTCCAACACACATCGTCACCTCGCCCTTAGCCAGTCTTCGTTTAGTCCGTAGCTTTTGCTTCAAGTCACCAATAATAGCAACTGAACCGGTATCCAATACCCAGGTGCTACCAGGAGTACTAGTAAGGTACACATTAATAACACGTATATACTTTGTTGAAGTTGCCAGCCTTCTTATCTACCATGCATTTGGGGTAATTCCGCTACCAGTGACCGTTCCCCTTACAATAGAAGCACTTAGTCTCGGGTTTGGGTTCAACCTTGGGTTCCTTCAATGGAGCGGCAACTGGTTTGCCATGCATGAAGTTTCCCTTCTAGCGCTTGCTCTTCTTGAAACCAGTGGTCTTGTTAAACCATCAACACTTGATGCTCCTTCTTGATTTCTACCTTTTGCGGTCTTAAGCACCGCGAACAGCTCCGGGATCAACTCCATCCATTGCATGTCATATTTTATCACGAAGATCTAGAAGCTTAGTGATAGTGACTAGAGAACTCTATCAATCACTATCTTATCTGGAAGTTTAACTCCCACTTGATTTAAGTGATTTTAGCACCCAGACATTCTGAGCACATGCTCACTAGTTGAGCTATTCTCCTCCATCTTGTTGGCAAAAGAACTTGTCAGAGGTCTCATACCTCTCAATACGAGCATGAGCCTGAAATCCCAATTTCAGCTCTTGGAACATCTCATATGTCTTATGGCGTTCAAAACGTCATTGGAATCCCGATTCTAAGCCGTAAAGTATGGTGCACTAAACTATCAAGTAGTCATCAGGATGTGTCTGTCAGGTGTTCACAACATCCACAGGCGACGTTGTAGGGGTTTGCACATCGAGCGGTGCATCAAAGATGTAAGCCTTCTGTGTAGCAGTGAGGACACTCCTCGGACTATGGACCCAGTCCGCGTCATTGCTTACAATATCTTTCAACTTGGTCTTTCTCTAGGAATGTATTGAAACAGGGAGCTACAACGTGAGCTATCTATCTACAACATATTTGCAAATACAATTTAGACTATGTTCATGATAATTAAGTTCATCTAATTAAATTATGTAATGAACTCCCACTCAGATAGACATCCCTCTAGTCATCTAAGTGAAACATGATCCGAGTCAACTAGGCCGTGTCCGATCATCACGTGAGACGGACTAGTCAACACCGATGAACATCTTCATGTTGATCGTATCTTCTATACGACTCATGCTCGACCTTTCGGTCTTCCGTGTTCCGAGGCCATGTCTATACATGCTAGGCTCATCAAGTCAACCTAAGTGTATTGCGTGTGTAAATATGGCTTACACCCGTTGTATTCGAACGTTAGAATCTATCACACCTGATCATCATGTGGTGCTTCGAAACAACGAACCTTTGCAACGGTGCACAGTTAGGGGGAACACTTTCTTGAAATTATTGCGAGGGATCATCTTATTTAAGCTACCGTCTTTCTAATCAAATAAGATGTAAAACATGATAAACATCACATGCAATCAAATAGTGAGATGATATGGCCAATATCATTTTGCTCCTTTTGATCTCCATCTTCGGGGCTCCATGACCATCGTTGTCACCGGCATGACACCATGATCTCCATCATCATGATCTCCATCATCGTGTCTTCTTGAAGTTGTCTCGTCATATATTACTTCTACTACTATGGCTAACGCTTTAGCAATAAAGTAAAGTAATTACATGACGTTTATGTTGACACGCAGGTCATAAATAAATTAAGACAACTCCTATGGCTCCTGCCGGTTGTCATACTCATCGACATGCAAGTCGTGATTCCTATTACAAGAACATGATCAATCTCATACATCACATATATCATTCATCACATCCTTTTGGCCATATCACATAACAAGGCATATGCTGCAAAAACAAGTTAGACGTCCTCTAATTGTTGTTGCAAATTTTTACGTGGCTGCTATAGGTTTCTAACAAGAACGTTTCTTACCTACGCCAAAACCACAATGTGATATGCCAATTTCTATTTACCCTTCACAAGGACCCTTTTCATCGAATCCGATCCGACTAAAGTGGGAGAGACAGACACCCGCTAGCCACCTTATGCAACTAGTGCATGTCAGTCGGTGGAACCAGTCTCACGTAAGAGTACGTGCAAGGTCGGTCCGGGCCGCTTCATCCCACGATGCCGCCGAATCAAGATAAGACTAGTAACGGCAAGTAAATTGACAAAATCGACGCCCACAACAACTTATGTTCTACTCATGCATAGAAACTACACATAAACCTGGCTCTGATCCCACTGTTGGGGATCGTAGTAGAAATTTAAAATTTTCTACGCATCACCAAGATCAATCTATGGAGTAATCTAGCAATGAGGGGAAGGGGAGTGCATCTACATACCCTTGTAGATCGCGACACGGAAGCGTTACAAGAACGCGGTTGATGGAGTCGTACTCGCGGCGATTCAAATCGCGGAAGATCCGATCAAGCGCCGAACAGACAGCGCCTCCGCATTCAACACACGTACAGCCCGGGGATGTCTCCTCCTTCTTGATCCAGCAAGGGGAGAGGAGAAGTTGAGGGAGAAGTCCAAAAGCACAACGGCATGGTGGTGGAGGAGCTTGTGGTTCTCCGGCAGGGCTTCGCCAAGCACCATGGAGGAGGAGGAGAAGGTAGGAGGAGGGAGGGCTGCGTCAGGGAAGAGGTGCGGCTGCCCTCCCACCCTTTCACTATATACAGGGGCAAGGGGAGAGGGGGAGGCGCCCTAGGGTTTCCCCTAGGGGGCGGCGGCTAGGGCAGATTGGATCTCCCTAGGGAAAATCCTCGGGAGACTTGCCCCCAAAGCCAAGCAGGTGGAGGCTTGCCTCCCAAGCCAGGTGGAGGCGCCCCACCTCCCCAAGTAACGTGGGAAAGGGTGTGGGGGGCGCACCACCCCTTAGTGGGCTGGTTTTCCCCTTCCCCTTTGGCCCATGAGGCCCTCCCACAATTGCCGGGGCTCACGAAACACCTTTCGGTCATGCTGGCCATAGCCTGATACCCCCGGAACACTTCCGGACTCCAATACCCTTCGTCCAATATATCGATCTGCACTGCCGGACCATTCTGGAACTCCCCGTGACGTCCGGGATCTCATCCGGGACTCCGAACTACCTTCGGTAACCACATACTATTTCTCATAACAACTCTAGCTTCACCGAACCTTAAGTGTGTAGACCCTACGGGTTCGGGAACCATGCAGACATGACCGAGACACCTCTCCGGCCAATAACCAACAGCGGGATCTGGATACCCATGTTGGCTCCCACATGTTCCACGATGATCTAATCGGATGAACCACGATGTTGGGGATTCAATCAATCCCGTATTCAATTTCCTTTGTCTATCGGTATGTTACTGGCCCGAGATTCGATCGTCGGTATCCCCATACCTCGTTCAATCTCGTTATCGGCAAGTCTCTTTACTCATTCCGTAACACATCATCCCGTGATCAACTCCTTGGTCACATTGTGCACATTATGATGATGTACTACCGAGTGGGCCCAGAGATACCTCTCCGTTTACACGGAGTGACAAATCCCAGTCTCGATTTGTGCCAACCCAACAGACACTTTTGGAGATACCCACAGTGCACCTTTATAGCCACCCAGTTACATTGTGACGTTTGGTACACCCAAAGCATTCCTACGGTATCCGAGAGTTGCACAATCTCATGGTCTAAGGAAAAGATACTTGACATTTAGAAAACCTTTGGCAGACGAACTATACGATCTTGTGCTAGGCTTAGGATTGGGTCTTGTCCATCACATCATTCTCCTAATGATGTAATCCCGTTATCAACGACATCCAATGTCCATGGTCAGGAAACCGTAACCATCTATTGATCAACAAGCTAGTCAACTAGAGGCTTACTAGGGACATGGTGTTGTCTATGTATCCACACATGTATCTGAGTTTCCTATCAATACAATTCTAGCATGGATAATAAACGATTATCATGAACAAGGAAATATAGTAATAACCAATTTATTATTGCCTCTAGGGCATATTTCCAACAGTTTTAAGTCCATTGAACTAGTGTCATTTGTGGATGTAATGAATTATGCTCAGTTAGGTATGTCTTCGCTACTCCATCATTTTTGCATGTCATTTTGGATGCTTAGGTCACAGAAATTTGTAAGAAATGCAAAGGCAAAGGGCTAAAAAAGATAGGAAGAGGGAAAAGGAACATCACCCTACCGCTGTAGGCCGTGGCGGTAGTGTGCCAACCCTACCGCCATAGGCCCCGGCGGTAGGGTGACCACCCCTACCGCCAACAAATTGCCCGATTTGGCCACAGAAGAAGCAGCAGACCAGGCGTTTGGGTACCCAACCCTACCGCCATAGGCCCCGGCGGTAGGGTGGCCAACCATACCGCAGAACAGGGGACCATTTCGGTCACAGAACATTTCGCCGCCCTACCGCCATAGGCACCGGCGGTAGGTTGACCAACCGTACCATAAAAACAGTGGCCGAATTGGTCACAGAAAAATGGCTGCTAGGATGGCCAACCCTACCGCCATGATCCCTGGCGGTAGGACCTACCGCCGAGAAGGCTGGCGGTAGGGTGGCCAACCCTACCGTGGAACAGGGGACCGTTTCGGTCACAGAAGATTTCGCCAACCTACCGCCGTAACCTCCGGCGGTAAGGATTCAAATCCTACCGCCATGTGGTCTGGCGGTAGGGTGCAAAGCAGAGCAGTGTTTGCTCTATTTTTCCTCTTCTTCACTTCAAGACAAATCAAGTCACAGCAACAACAAGTTTCATCAAATCGAAGACGTAGTTCGTCACAAGTTTCACAAATCAAAGACGTAGTTCATGACAGGTTTGACAAATAAAGTACATAGTTCATGATAGGTATCACAAATCAAAGACATAGTTCATCACATGTTTCTCGAATCGAAGGCATAGTTCATGACTAGTTTTTTTATACGAAGGCCTTATTGGGTCACACGAGGCCATTTTCCTTTTTTGTCGCGTGCCTCATCCTCCTCTTGGGCTTCACGAGCCCTTGCAAGCTTTCTTGCTCTCTCCTCTTGACGAGCAATCTTCTCCTTGCGTGCCCTCTCCTCTTCACGCTTCTTGCGCTCCATCCTCTCCTTTTCACGACGCTCTTCATCCAAGCCTCTCCGAAATGCTTCTTCAAACAACCGCTGCCTCCATAGACAATCTCGAAGTTGATCTTTCTTAACATCTTCTGGCACATCTTGATCTATCCATGTGAAGTACTTACAAAGTGGAGGCCGTGACTAGGTACGAATAACGAACAAATGTGGTCATTAGTAAGATAGATTCAATGGTTGACGACATGTTTGAACTTGAACAACTTACCGGCGGTACATCATAGGCGTGAGCTAGACGAGGACGATCGTAGGCATAGTTGGGATCCGACCGCCCCCACGCCCTCTAATACTGTGTCCTCATCCACTACCGCCAAGATTCGTCCATCCTCCACGCGCACCACTCCTGCCTCCTCGTCCACTACCACTCCTACCTCCTCGTGTGCCACCGGTACCTCCTCTTTGGGCACCACTTTGACTAGGATCCGGAGTGTTGGAATCGGTCCGTGGCTTTTTGGTGCATTTCCTAAAATTGTGTCCCGGCTCGTCACATTTACCACAACTGTTGATGTACGGTGCCTCCATGAAATGGCCGCTACCAAATTGTTTCATTCCGGTGTATCCAGCTAGGTCATCCATGTCACCCCTAAACCTCTTCCTTCTTCTTCTTCCCTTTGTAGGCACCATGAGTTCGGGGTCGGGGACGATGTGTGGCCCATGATACTCAGGCCACTGTGACTGATCTAGGAAGGGATGAAACCTAGGAGCCCATGTCAACCTCGTTCTTTTTGATGTGAACTCATGCAACCGCAAGGTAGTACCATCCGATACTTTCAAGTTTCTGAACCTTGCGGCGGCCATCACATGCGAGCAAGGCCAATGATACTTGTGAGGTCTCTCGCACTGACACCACGGGTGTTGAGGTGCACCTCATATGCTACTCCACCGTATGTCATGCCGTCCCTTGTTGTGCCACCCGGGTCATCGACTTGGTAGATTTGTTCTTTTTCATTGAAACTAATGATTTGTTGACGCCAAGACTTGCGCGCTTGATGCTTCAACCAATCCTCAACTTCGAAGGGAAATTCCATTTTCTCACCTATCCATTTGGCCGTCTCTTCCGAATGCCTCAGAAAATACTCGTTGAGCTTGAAGAAGGTATATTTCACTATTGAAGTGACCGGCAAAGAACGGACACCCTTGAGCACATTGTTGAAGCATTCCACCATGTTACTTGTCATGTCTCCGTATCAGAAACCTCCTTCGTCGTAAGCACGTGACCACTTATGCTTCTCCGGAAATTCCTGATCAAGAATTCTCTCCCTCCTTCGTTCTTTTTCAAAGCCTCGAATAGCTTATCATAGCGGCTTTGGAATGAGTGGCAGTGTTGAATGCCACACAAACATGGGTAAGATCTTTACAAAACTCCTTACTCTTGCATGCACGGTAAAAGTTTTCCACGAAATGCCTCATGCACCAACGGTGTTGGAGCTTTGGATAGCCTGGAATATCAACTTCTATTGCTTTGAGAATCCCACGATGGAGATCCGATATGATGCACACCTCTCTTTTGGGGCCAATCACCTTCGTCCTCACATGATCCATAAACCACTGCCAATTATCATCGTGCTCGGAAGGCACCAACGCAAATGCCACCGGCAACACATTGTCTTTGGACGAGTGGGCCATTGCTACCATCAACGTGCCCTTGTACTTTCCGGTCAAGAATGTGCCATCAATTGACAACACGGGGCGACAATGCCTAAATGCAACGATGCATTGACCAAAGATCCAAAAAGCTCGATGAAACACTCCCTCAATTGACTCCACCAGATGGCGCATTCCCGGGTTCCGATGAGCAATGGCTGCCAACATCTTCGGAAGAATGTTATATGCAGCCTCATAATCACCATGCAACATCCTTATAGCTTGCCTTCGCCATCCACGCCTTTCCATACTTGACCGGGTACCCGAATCTTTCGAATACCGAACTCAGGAACTTCACCTTCACGGTTGGGTCATGGGATATCTCATTCAACAATTTATAGCCTAGATACTCGGACATGAGTTGGCGGTGTCCCTTGCTTCGGTCCGCTTTCTCCGGCGGTATGCACTTGTGGGTGGCCACACAACTCTTCAACTCCCATTGCCCGATTTCCTCGATCTTTCTTCCACGGACCTTCCATGGGCAACCTTCTTTGTCGCATTTGATTGTGTAGCACATTTTTTTGTTGGAATGACCAACAACGAACAACCTATGGTTCCGAATGACATAGTCACTCAACCATATCTTGAACTCTTGCAAACAACCAAACTTGATCCCTTTCTTCAAATGAGCATTCTCGTCCTCACCCGGTGGCCTTGGATCACCCATCCTTGGTCAAGGCGATGGTTCGATCAAGCCCAACCTCATGCCACCATCAACAACGGCCTTGTCGGCAAGGCTAAGATCACGGAACATAGAGGGTCCTATTTCCTTGCCATTGAGCTTCTTGTAAATTTTATTTTCTTGCGGCGTGAATCCATCCTCATCCAATTCTTCTGGTGGACCCTCATCATCCGACTCATACCTACACATACGGCTATAAGGTAGGTTCCGGTCCATGTCTTGTTGATGCACAATGACATCCAAGTCACCAATGGGATTGTAATGAATCTCTTCTTCTTCCCCATAGACATCATCTCGAGCAATAGCATCTCCATCAACATGAGCAATGGCATCTCCATCAACATGAACATTTGCATATTCATCAATATGAACATTTGCATGTTCATCAACATGAGCAACGGCCTCATCTTCAACATGATCATCACCTACAAGAACTATTGCTCTAGAATTGATGATGTCCTCTTCATTTGGTTGGCTACTTGGTGGTTGGCTAGCCGCATTGTGGTCAAACACCATGACAGCATCATGTATTGGGGAGGACACATTCCGGTTCAAGTCAAGTAGTGGCCGAGGAACTTCAACCTTGAATTTTCTTGTGGCAAATAACTCAAGTGACTTGTCTTGTGATCCCTCAATTGTCTCCTTATACACATCCCAATGCAATTGAGAGGTGATGGGCATACTCTTTAATCAAGATCTTACTCCCACTCCCACATCATAATGTCCAATAAGCTTCACACAATCACTTGGGTTAATCCAATCGAGGACGTTTCTCACTTTCACGACAATATCATCATAGCTCGGGCTTGTGTCAAAAACCATGGCCTCCTCCCCTTCGTCGGCATTTCCATGCATGAAAGCCGCCTTGTCCAAATAATGCACATTCACTAGTTTATCCATCTAAAAACAATGGAACAAAATTGAGTCATCCATGGACCGGTCATTTCATATGGATGAACTATCTAAAATATAAGGTTTTGAATCTAACAACTAGTTTACCTTAATCATAGCACTAACCCTAACCCTAACCCTAACCCTAACCTAACTAAACCCCTAACCCTAACTCTTAAGCTAGCTTGCCACAACAAAGAGTGACACATATTACTTAGATCAACCATGAATACACCATAAATGCCCCATAAATGTGCCATAAATGCATAATAAATGCTAAACTAGAGGAAGAAATAGGGGGTTTCAAAACTAGTTCATTCCAACAAAACTAGATGATTTGAACCAACCAAATGAAGGGGGGATGGGGGAGGTACCTTGGGTGATGCAAATGGCCTCGATCCACAGGACAAATCTCAAGCAATGGAGGTGGATCTAGTGGGTGCTTGGGTAGGGAAGAAAAGGGGGAGAGAGTGTGAGCTCGGGGAGGAAGAAGATGAGTGGAGTGGGTGGGTGGTGAGTGGACCCCACCGAACATTATCTCCAAGACCCTACCGCTGGGGACCTGGGCAGTAAGGTGTTGGAGCCTACCGCCGAGCCCTGTGGCGGTAGGTCCCTTTGCCATGTCAGCCCCTGTTAACGGCCAGACGGGCGTCAAAGTACCCTACCGCCAGCTAGAATGGCGGTAGCCTGTACACATCTACCGCCGGGGACCCCGGCGGTACCTAAAAGGGTCAAATGTCGAAATAATTTCAAACCGGGGTCAGATCTCGATTTTAGACGTGAAAAGGGTCAAAACACGAAATTTTGCCTCCTCTCGAATCTCGGCCATAAATGCAACTCGGAACCCATTCCATCCAGTCCCATCCATCAACGCTTCAGAGCATATGCAACCACGATGGACAAATACAAGCTCCAAAGTGGACGCGTCCGTCCGTGTTCAGAGCATCTACATCCGCGGACATCAAATCCAACTCTCAAACCTCATAGGGTGTGTCCGCGTCAAGCCTCTAATTTTGTCATCTGCATCCGAATACCTTATACTAGAAAACTTAAATTCGTACAAAAACATGCAAACAATCAAATCCACATACTACATAGATCACGTAACCTATACTACCCTAATCCTCGTCGGAGATGTCTACTATCTCTGTGCCCTGCTCCAGGTACATGGGAGTCAGCAACAGCTCTAGCTACTCCATGCCGCGATCTCACTAGTAGAAAAGGGGGCAAAGGTCCAGACCGGGTCAGCCCATTAGTCCCGGTTCAGTACAGAACCAGGACCCATGGGGGCATTGGACCCGGTTCGTGAGCCCAGGGGGCCGGCTGGGCCACGTGGGCCATTGGTCCCGGTTCGTCTGGACCTTTTGGTCCCGGTTGGTGGGACGAACCGGGACCAATGGGCCTGGCTCCTGGCCCACCACCATTGGTCCCGGTTGGTGGCTTGAACCGGGACCAAAGGCTCCCTTTAGTCCCGGTTCATGCCACCAACCGGGACCAATGAGGTGCCTATATATACCTCCTCGCGTGAGAGCAGAGCACACTGCTCTGTTTTTTCTGGCCGCCGAGGGGGAGAGGGCTTGGTGGTGCTCTAGCTCACCTCATATGCACACAAGGTGTTCGATGGAATGCCCGAGCCACACTACTTAAGCTTTCTCCTCTCCAAGCTCGACCTCCAAGCTCCATTTTCCTCAATATTTGTCTAGGTTTAGCGGTCCGTCACGCCCCGTCCCCGTCTTCACCGCCGTCGATCACCCGCGCCGAGCTCATCGCCGGCACCACCATGGTGATCCTCTTGTTCTTATCTTCTTTCTGAAAGGCAAAAATATTCTTACTTGTATGTTTACATAGATACTTGTATTATTTTCTTACTTTTATTATTGCATCTTATATAGTGCGATGGTTTTGGTATCCGCCCCCGTCGGCCCTCGTCCTGTCTATGATTCGGATGTGGTATATATTATCTTTATAACTATTGGTTCATTTATTGTTTATGAAAATTATGCAGACCAATGTGACATAGATTTTATTTATCTAGGAGGTATGTGAACCGGAAATTCCATCCGACCCTATTGTCGAGAGGTTAAATTTAGTTGAAGAAGAAAACAATTTCTTGAAGGAAAAAATAAAAAAAATTGAGGAGGAGAAGATGATATTTGAGTTGCATGTTGCGGATGTCGTCAATGATCAAAAGATCAAGATGGATGCAATGCGCTTGAAGATTAGAAAGATTAGAAAATATGTCATTCATACCGAGGCTTGGTATCATTATGCCGTTGGATCAATTGTTACCTTGGTTGCGATTATGATCACATTTGTTTTCGCATTGAAATGTTTTATATAGTTTCAATGTATGGTTTAATTAATTAGATGCTCTGGAGAGCTATATGTTGTTAGATGAGAACTATGTATGTACTTTGGTTTTAATGTGATGATGAACTTCTATTAATTTGGACACTTAATTATATATAATGCACGCAGATGAACCGGCAATGGATGTACGGTGACAGACACACCTCCGAGTACATTAAGGGCGTGCATGAGTTTCTCGATGCAGCTGAGGCAAACAAGCAGAATTGTTTTATGTGTTGTCCATGCACTAAATGTGGGAATATGATGTCTTACTCTAACCAGAAAATCCTTCACTCCCACCTGCTTTACAAGGGTTTCATGCCACACTATAATGTTTGGACGAGGCACGGAGAAATAGGGGTTATGATGGAAGACGGCGAAGAAGAAGAGTACAATGACAACTATGTGCCCCCTGAATACGGTGATGCTGCAACGGGGGGAGCTGGTAAATATCAAGAGGAACCAGACGATGTGCCCAATGATGCTGCAACGGGTGAAGCTGCTGAAGATCAAGAGGAACCAAACGATGTGCCCGATGATGATTATCTCCGCCGGGTCATTCTCGATGCAAGGACGCAATGCGAAAGTCAAAAGGAGAAGCTGAAGTTCGATCGCATGTTAGAGGATCACAAAAAAGGGTTGTACCCCAATTGCGAAGATGGCAACACAAAGCTCGGTACCGTACTGGAATTGCTGCAGTGGAAGGTAGAGAATGTTGTGCCTGACAAAGGATTTGAGAAGCTACTGAAAATATTGAAGAAGAAGCTTCCAAAGGATAACGAATTGCCCGACAGTACATACGCAACAAAGAAGGTCGTATGCCCTCTAGGATTGGAGGTGGAGAAGATACATGCATGCCCTAATGACTGCATCCTCTACCGCGGTGCATACAAGGATCTGAACGCATGCCGATATGCGGTGCATTGTGGTATAAGATCAGACGAGATGACCCTGGTGATGTTGACGGCGAGCCCCCCAGGAAGAGGGTTCCTGCGAAGGTGATGTGGTATGCTCCTATAATACCACGGTTGAAACGTCTGTTCAGAAACGGAGAGCATGCCAAGTTGATGCGATGGCACAGTGAGGACCGTAAGAAAGACGGGAAGTTGAGAGCACCCGCTGACGGGTCGCAGTGGAGAAAAATCGAGAGAAAGTACTGGGATGAGTTTGCAAAGGACCCAAGGAACGTATGGTTTGCTTTAAGCGCGGATGGCATTAATCCTTTCGGGGAGCAGAGCAGCAATCACAGCACCTGGCCCGTGACTCTATGTATGTATAACCTTCCTCCTTGGATGTGCATGAAGCCGAAGTTCATTATGATGCCAGTTCTCATCCAAGGCCCTAAGCAACCCAGCAACGACATTGATGTGTACCTAAGGCCATTAGTTGAAAAACTTTTACAGCTGTGGAATGGAAACGGCGTACGTACGTAGGATGAGCACAGATAGGAGGAATTTAACCTAAAGGCGTTGCTGTTCGTGACCATCAATGATTGGCCCGCTCTCGGTAACCTTTCAGGACAGACAAACAAAGGATACCACGCATGCACGCACTGTTTAGATGACACTGAAAGTATATACCTGGACAAATGCAGGAAGAATGTGTACCTGGGCCATCGTTGATTTCTTCCGACCAACCATCAATGTCGAAAGAAAGGCAAGCATTTCAAAGGCGAGGCAGATCACCGGAAGAAGCCCGCCATGCGTACCAGTGATCACATACTTGCTATGGTCAATGATTTACACGTAATCTTTGGAAAGGGTCCCGGTGCACTAGCTGTTCCGAATGACGCTAAGGGACACGCACCCATGTGGAAGAAGAAATCTATATTTTGGGACCTACCCTACTGGAAAGACCTAGAGGTCCGCTCTTCAATCGACATGATGCATGTGACGAAGAACCTTTGCGTGAACCTGCTAGGCTTCTTGGGTGTGTATGGAAATACAAAAGATACACCTGAGGCACGGGAGGACCTGCAACGTTTGCACGAAAAAGACGGCATGCCTCCGAAGCAGTATGAAGGTCCTGCCAGCTACGCTCTTACGAAAGAAGAGAAAGAAATCTTTTTTGAATGCCTGCTCAGTATGAAGGTCCCGACTGGCTTCTCGTCGAATATAAAGGGAATAATAAATATGCCAGAGAAAAAGTTCCAGAACCTAAAGTCTCATGACTGCCACGTGATTATGACGCAATTGCTTCCGGTTGCATTGAGGGGGCTTCTACTGGAAAATGTATGTCGATGAACACAAGAACAGTCTGCGCTCCAAACACCCGGAGCAGTGCGATGACTGGATTACATGTGAACACATCAGGACTTTCAGCAGTTGGTTGGAAACACGTCTCAGAGGTGACAACACTGTTTGTGATGAGTTGTACTTGTTGTCCAGGGGACCATCTTTGATTGTATTGATTTACAAAGGATACGAGATAAATGGGAATACATTTTACATGATTGACCAAGATCAAAAGAGCACCAACCAAAACAGCGGTGTCCGCTTGGATGCAACAACCGAGAGGGGAAAGGAGACATATTATGGTCCCATAGTGGACATATGGGAACTTGACTACGGACATGATTTTAAGGTCCCTTTGTTTATGTGCAAATGGGTCAATCTGTCAGGAGGCGGGGTACAGGTAGACCCACAGTACGGAATGACAACAGTGGATCTGAAAAATCTTGGGTACACTGACGAACCGTTCGCCCTAGCCAATGATGTGGCACAGGTTATCTATGTGAAGGACATCTCGACCAGACCGAGAAAAAGAAAAGATAAGGAATCGAACACATCATTAGATGAGCCAAAGCGCCACATAGTTCTTTCAGGAAAAAGGGACATCCTGGGAGTGAAGGGCAAGATAGACATGTCTGAAGATTATGAAAAGTTTCATGAAATTCCTCCCTCCAAAGGCAAGCCTGACCCAAGCATCCTGATAAACGATGAAGATTATCCATGGTTACGGCGTAATAAGCAAATGACACAAGCGAAGAAAAAGTGAAGACTTTCTCCCGCAACTATTATGATGATACCATGCCAACTTTGCAACAGACGAGTATGATACCATTGTCCGTTTTGTACATGCACATGCTATGCCAACTTTTTCAGAGTACATTTGAAATGCTTTAATGTCTTATGGTTTGGCCCTCGTAATACCATTAATCCCGGTTCGCTCCTTGTCAACTATGTTCTCACCAATAACACTCTCAAGAGGGAAGCTATGTGAGCCATTGGTCCCGGTTCGTCTGGACCTTTTGGTTCCGGTTCCATGCACGAACCAGGACCAATGCGCCTCGCCCCTAGCCCATGACCATTAGTCCCGGTTTGTGCCTCAAACCGGGACTAAAGGGTTGGTCCTTGTTGCGCTCAGAGTTTGGTCCCACCTCGCCAACCGAAGGGCATTCACACAGGTTTATAAGCCCGTCCCTCTCTGCCTTGTTGAGCTCCTCTCAAAGTGAAAATAGATGCCCCTATACAGGGAATTTGACCTAAATTCACAGTGAATTTCTTTGAAATTCATAGAAATTGATTGTGAATTTACGTTGAATTTTCTCTATAGGCGCATCTATGTTCATTTTTTAGTAAAGTTAATCACAAACTTGTGATTCACACAAATTTCAAAGAATTCAAATTTTAACTATTCAAATTTGAAAACTAATGGCACTAACAGAAAGTTTATAATTTTTCTAAAACTAATGTCACTAACAGAAAATTTATAAATTTGCTAACCTAAAAGCAAAAAGAATTAAAAATAAAGCAAAAAACAAAAGAAAATAAATAATGCAGAAAACAAAACAAAAAACTGGAAAAAAATAAAAATAGCAACAATAAGTATTTTTTTGTAAGTAGAAACAAAATAAAATAAATAAAGCAACAAAGAAAAAAAAAGAAAAAAAGTGTTTTCAAAATTGAAAACTAATGGCACTAACAGAAAGTTTATAATTTTTCTAAAACTAAAAGCAAAAAGAATTTAAAATAAATAAAAAAACAAAATAAGATAAATAATGCCGAAAACAAAACAAAAAAAACTGGGAAAAAATAAAAATAGCAACAATAAGTATTTTGTTGTAGGTAGAAACAAAATGAAATAAATAAAGCAACAAAGAAAACAAAAAAACAAAAAAAGTGTTTTCAAATTTTAAAACTAATGACACTAACAGAAAGTTTACAATTTTTCTAAAACTAAAAGCAAAAAGAATTAAAAAATAAAGCAAAAAAAAAGAAAATAAATAATGTAGAAAACAAAAACAAAAAAACTGGAAAAATAATAAAATAGCAACAATAAGTAATTTGTTGTAAGTAGAAACAACATAAAATAAATAAAGCAACAAAGAAAACAAAAAACAAAAAAATGTGTTTTCAAATTTGAAAACTAATGGCACTAACAGAAAATTTATAATTTTTCTAAAACTAAAAGCAAAAAGAATTAAAAAATAAAGCAAAAAACAAAAGAAAATAAATAATGCAGAAAACAAAAAAAACTGGAATAATAATAAAAATAGCAACAATAAGTATTTTGTTGTAAGTAGAAACAAAATAAAATAAATAAAGCAACAAAGAAAACAAAAAAACAAAAAAAGTGCCACCTACTGGGCCCCCACGGCCTGAATACGACTAGATACCCTACCATGGGCCAGGATTCAGGCCCGCATGAGGCCCAGTAGGCCCACAGGCACATAGCGTAGGGTTAGGCCCGAAAGCCTGCAATTGAGAGGAGCTCGAGAGGGAAGACGCAGCAGCGCTTATAAACCACTCACGAGCTCTCTCAGCTAACGAGGTGGGACTAAAGTTTTGGCGCGGGGCAGCACAAGGCCTTTGGTCCTGGTTGGTGCCAGCAACCGGGACTAAAGGGGGGCATTGGTCCCGGTTTGTACCACGAACCGGGACCAAAGCCTTTGCTATATAAGCAACACTTGGGAAATTTTCAGATTTCCCTCGCTAGTTGCCCCCGACGACGCCGACCTCCTCGACACCGCCAGGCTGCCCGTGCTCGCCGTCGCCGTCGCCCTGCACCCCTACCCCGTGCTCGCCGTCACCGCTCGCTCCGCGTCGCCGTCGCCCTGCCCCTGCCCCGTCCCGCCCCCGCGCGCCGGCGCCCTCGCCGCCCCCGCCGTCGCCTCGAGCTCCCCTGCTCGTGCGCACCGCCACGCGCCCCTGCCACGGGCTCGCCGTCGCCGCCTGCTCCTCGTCGCCGTCGCCCTGTCCTTGCCCCGTCCCGCCCTCGCGCACCGGCGCCCTCGCCTGCCCCCGAGCTGTGAGCCGTCGCCCGGCTCTATTTTTTTATTAGTTTAATTTTTTTCATATATATATAATGTATATGTGTATGTATGTGGCTATATGTTTTTGTTCATATGTGGCTATATGTTTTTTATTTTTATTAGTTTAATTTTTTTGTTCATATGTGATGTATATGTGTATGTGGCTATAATGTATATGTATATGTGATGTATATGTGTATGTGGCTAGAATATGCTAAATATATATGTTAAAAATGTTTTTTGTTCATATATAGAAATTTTTTATATATGACAATGGATATATATTCGATATATATGAGAAATGATGATCCATGCTATTTTTTCTTCTTCTCCTCTATTCCTTTCTTCTTCTCCTCTTTTTTTTCTTCTTTTTTTTCTTCGATCTTCTCTATTCCTTTCTTCTTCTCCTCTTTTTATTTCTTCTTCGTTTTCTTATGTTTTATCGGGTCTGTCATCATCGATATACCCCTCCCGATAACTTCAACACGAGGGGGGCGGTCGATATACCCCCTCCCTGATAATATTATTTTCCCATGTACGTATGTCGTGTCGATATAAACTCCCGATAACTTCAACACGTGTGGGGGGGGTCGATATACCCCCTCCCGATAACTTCAACACGTGGGGGGGGGGTTCGATATACCCCCTCCTGATAACTTCAACACGAGGTAGGGTCGATATACCCCCTCCCGATAACTTCAACACGAGGGGGGTTGATATACCCCCTCCCGATAACTTCAACACGTGGGGGGGGGGGGGGTCGACCCCCTCCCCGATAATATTATTTTTACGTATGTCGTCGTTGTCGATATACCCCCTCCCGATAGCTTTAACACGTGGGGGGGGTCGATATACCCCCTCCCCGATAATATTATTTTCCCGTGTATGTATGCCGTCGTTGTCGATATTACCCCCTCCTTGAAGCGTTCTCGAGGCCATCGCAAACCCTTGAAGCACTGTTGAGGCCACCCCAAACCCTAGAGAAGCAGCATCGAGGCCACTAATTAATATGATTCCTTACTGTGATTAGCTAGCTAATTCTATGTTTGCCACTAATATATCCATCTGTCATGTTTGAATAATAATTGCCATGTTGTAAATATTTGAAGAAACTATGGACACCCCCCAAGACGAAGCACAAGAAGAGTTGTTGGGGGACATAATCGCACGAGGAAGTGATGCCGTCTGCTCGTTGTTTCTCAATGACACCGATGGTCTGGAAGCAGCTGGCTATGATTATGATGGCTCCGGTGACCCAATGCCGGTGCAAGAAGGAGACCGTGAGGACGGCTCCGGTGACCCAATGCCGGTGCAAGAAGGAGACCGTGATGACGGCTCCGGTGACCGAACCGAGTCTGGCCAGGTATATATATTACTTAAGCCTGTGCTGACTAGCTAATTGATGCATTCATTGTTTTGGTATGTACACATATTAATTAAGTCTTTGTTCTTTTTTCTAGCCCGCCAGATCAAGCACAACTTCGGTAAAGAGACAAGGCCCGAAGAAAAAGTTGAGCTCGGATGAAAGGTTTGAGATCAAAGCAATCGCGCCCGACGGCCAACCGATTGAACCCATCCGGACAAAGAACGCATTTGTTGCTCAGTGCGGGGTTCTGGTTAGGGACAAGATCCCGATCAGCATCCAGCAATGGTTAAAGCCGGCTAAAGAAGACCCTGAGGTGTCTTATGTCAATGATATGCAGAAAAATGATCTTTGGACTGAGCTGAAGTCAAATTTCACCCTACCGCCAGAGGATGATCCGGAGAAGCCAGTTAAAGAGCAATTAATCAAGTCTTTTGCTCTTAAGAGGATGGCAGACCTATTCAGGAGGTGGAAGAATGAGCTGAATAAGTTTGTCGATAAAAAAGAGACACCATAATTCAAGGGCAGATATGAGAAGATCAGAGATCACTGGCCCGCATTTGTGGCCCACAAGACATCGGAAAAGAGTAAGAAGATGTCGGCCACAAACAAGCAAAATGCTGCGAAGAAGAAGCATCACCATCGCACGGAGTCAGGTGGCTACCTCGTAGCCCGGCCTAAGTGGGCCAAGACTGAGAATGATCTGGTTGATAAAGGGATCGAACCAGAGACAATGAACTGGCCAGACCATTGCCGGACTTGGTTCTTTGGGGTTGGCGGAACCTTGGACCCTGTATCAGGGAAGTGCATTTGGACGGACGAGCAATTGGAAATACCAGTCAAGAGGCTTCAGCACTATATCGATGCAGCGCAGCAAGGGACGTTCGTTCCAGACAGGGAGAACGACGAGCTCACAATGGCCCTCGGGAATCCTGAGCACCCTGCATGGACACGAGGCACGCCAGGCTCCGTTCCGTGGAAGGCTGGGTTTTCGGACGCAGGCGGTTACAAATTCCTGGAGAGGAGGAAGAAAGTGCAGTAGATCCAACTGCAGGCGCTGCACGCAAGGGTACAAGTGATAGAGGAACGAGAAGCAAATCACAACAAATGAACTGCCGAAGTTTCCCCCGAAGCTACGCCGCCATCTCAGCGGAGAAGTAGCATGGCTTCCACCGAGCTGCTTCAGTCAGAGCATGTCTTGACGGCTCCTGCCAGCTATCCTGTGGATGCTATCAGGGAGTCTCAAAATTGCCACCTTATGACGCAATGGATGAATTTGAAGGTCAAGGCGGCTGTTGGCTCTGTTTTTCCTACTGAACCCGGCACAACTTTTAACTGCCGGCCGATTCCAGAAGGATATGCTAGGGTGATGGTGGATGAAATAACGGAGGGATTTGAGGACCTCCAGCTTGACCACCCTACCGGTGAAGGGGAGACTCGGCTGGATTCTTCTCTGAAGACTCCATGCCTATGGCGGAAGGAGCTCATCAACCTTCTGAACTGGACGCCTCCACCTCCTCCTCCTTCTCCTCCTCTGGCGAGTCAGGGCACTCCGCCTCCTCCACCGCCTCCTCCTCCGGCAAGTGACTATTAGGGCACTCGGCCGGCTCCTTATCCGGCGCGTGGCGGCACTCCGCCTCCTCCTCCGCCTGCGCCGGCGCGCCCGAGAAGCCAGCCTCCTCCTTCTCTGCCTCGTCAGCAAGGGCGGAAGAGACCCGCCGCCGCTCCGGCTGCTCCGGCGCGTTGTAGTCCTTCTCCTCCGCCTCGTAAGCAAGGAAAGAAGACAACCGCTCCGTCTGCTCTGCCGGCATCTAGTAGTACAGCCAGAGGCGGGAGGAAATACAGATTCGGTCCTTCTCTGAAGACTCCAGAGAAGTTACCATACGAGATGACCCCGGAGGAGAACGCGAAGATCGCACGAACCGAAGTGAAGGACTGGTTTCAAGGGTTGAAAGCACAGAGACATCCACCTTCGGAGGAGAAGGTAGATCCGGTGAAAGCGAAGCGCACTCTGGCTGCCCTGAGAAAACCACCCAAGTCTCCGCTGAAAGGCAACTACGAGCGCATTATTGGAAAGACATTTTTCGAAGCGGAGCGGTCGGGAAGTACTGTAAATGATCAAAGGATGAAAGAACGACAAGCTGGGAAACAAATTGCTCAGCTCGGCGAACTAGCGAAGCAATCGTGCCCCCCGCTCAAGGTGCCTAGCGACGTCGTCACTAATGATCCGAGGATGGTGCCCGGTTATAGCAATCTTGGAGATTACCTGCCCGACGATGTACAATATGATTTCTTGGAGGTGCAGATACACAGATACGAGTACGGGAAGCTTCTCGTCAAAGATGAAAGATCTCTAACAACGATGATGCGAAGATTCCATGATTGGTACATGAAAACCTGCAGAGAGTCTGGGGGGAGGAATACTTTGTATCTGAGAGTTAAAAAGGAGCATGAGCTCATTGGAATTGGACTTTTGCATGTTCCATTTGAGGAGTTCTTTCAGTTTTTCAATCAATTGGCCCTCGATAAAGCAACTGTCACCTGCTACTATCTGTAAGTAGTACTACTTCTGTCATTAAGTCTCTCTATATAGGTCAGCTCTTTCGTTGCATGCATTTATAATTATCCTCACTATATTATGCAGATTGAAGATCGTCGAATTGAGGAAAAGACAAGTCGGTGATATTTGGTTCATTAACACAAATCTCATAGATGCAACTGAGGTTAAATTTCATGCCGAAGATACCAAGGCCAACTTACTACGATCGTTGGTAATAAATGAAAACAAAGATATAATACTCTTTCCTTACAACTTCAAGTGAGTGTTATTGTCTTGTGCATATTCGGTTTCCCTTATATATTAGTCCAGGTTATAGTAATGTAACTGATGAGTTATGCATGCGTGCGCAGGTTCCACTATATTCTCCTAGAGATTAAGCTTGAGCAGGGAGTAGTAACTGTCTTAGACTCAAAACGAAAAGATCCCCAGGAGTATGCGGACATGACTCAAATGCTCGAGAAGTAAGTTAAATCGATCATTATCCACCATATCAGCAACTTTTTTCATTTCTGATATCAAGTAATTATTTTCTTTGTCTGGCAGGGTTTGGAGAAAATTCACCAAAAAAGCTCCGGGACTGCCGAAGAAGCTGGAATTTAGACACCCGAAAGTAAGTACTACAGTAGCATGTTCCGCGCATCTCCCAGTGATTCAAGCGCTAGTTTCATCAATACCATTTGGCATTATTGCTTATCAGTTTGATTGACCTCTATTTCTTGTAAAGTGGTTGTGGAAGGAACAAGGGAATGATTTCTGTGGATACTACATTTGCGAGTCCATCCGCCACACGACCTGTGAGCGGGGCTACTCTGACGAACAATATGAAGTGCGTAAATAACAATATTCACAATTTTATTTTATTACCATCATTTGTGTTGAGTTTCATTCATTCATATATATATGTATTGACCCCCTTCTTCAAATTAGATGTTTCGGATGCGGGATGAACTCCTAGCACCAGATCGCATGCGAGCAATTCAAGAGGAATTGGCGGCATTCTTTCTTGACCACGTGATCACTGAAGACGGCGAATACTATGTGGACCCTGCGTCCATATATTAGGAGATTATATTTGTAAGAGATAATTATTGTATATATGTAGCCGGTAGTGTCGGATAGATATACGAGAACTTGTTGTTCGACCAATCTCGCGGAGAAGGAGAGGTGGTCGATATCACTTCTCTCTGTATGCATATATGTTCATGACGATCTTCTATTTCCTTCGTTTGCTTACTAGCTAGCTAGCGTGTCTCGTCCTCTCTATACGCGTATGTATAGTACGTAGCGTCGACCAAGCACGGACATAAGAGAGGACACTTCTCTCTATTAGTTAGCTAGCTAACACAATATATGGAACACCTAAATTAACCCTCCAAAACCCCCAACCCCCCCCTTTAAAAAAAACCCCAACCACAGAAATGCTGACGCGTGGATGCCTATTGGTCCCGGTTGGTGCCACCAACCGGGACCAAAGGCCCTCCTGCCTGGGCTCGGTGCACAGGCCACGTGGAGGCCCATCTGTCCTGGTTCTGGACTGAACCGGGACTAAAGGGCCAGGGCATTAGTAACGACCCTTTAGTCCCAGTTCAGGAACCGGGACAAAAGGCCCTTACCAACCGGGACAAATGGGTCGTTTTCTACTAGTGTCTGCCTTCATCTCCGCGTCGAGTTCGTGGAAGAGCGCGTCGGTCATCGCCCATTCCTGTAGCACAGCGTCATCGCGCGCACGCTTTCCGTTACATTGCGCGGCCGCGCAACAGGATGGTGCCGATTTCCTAGCCACGTCTACCGGGTGCTGTCCGATCGGCGTTCATACTATCGTGAGGATCGCTGCCTGGCCCACCGGCAGTCACTCAAAAAGTCACCGCCCAGGTGGCACGCTTCAAGAGAGGATCGAGGCACAGTCATTTAGGCTTTAGTTTTTTTAATAGTGTTACTATTCATCACCCAGGGTGCAGAATAAATTATTCGTCACCCAAGGTAATCTTACGATCGCTTCCTAAATAAATTACGTTTACAATATAAATAGTCACATGCATATTGATTCAATATGTAAAATTTGGTATAAAAAATAAAAATATAGGTTATAAGACTAGAAAAATCATATTTTATGTATGTTTTACACTATGTTCTTACATTCGTAATTTTACGTAACATAAAATATTTTTTACAGCGAGTACATATTTTCTTACGTTCTTTTTTTATGTATGAAATAAGACAAAATTTACGAAACGTAAAAATACGTTGCATTGATGTCAAAATAGAGAGAGGGTAAAGAATAACTATTCTCCACCTAAGGTGACGAATAGCGCGACCCATTTTTTTAGAATCAATACTATAGTATATAGTACGTTAAAAATGTATTTAAAAAGGTGAATTCTAGTTTGTACATTCTACTCCCTCCATAAAGAAATATAAGGAGAGGGAGTATTTTGATATTGTTGACGTTAATTATCCTATTTGACAGTTTTAATCCAGATTACACCATTTTATTGAAAGTTTGGTAAGAAAAACTGTAACGCGATTACTTTCATGATTGTGTTTATTCACTAGTTTGACGGTAATTCACGTCTGAGCCCAGGCTTATCTGCACATGAAGAGCAATAATTTCTTTAAAAATAAAAATATAATTTTTTTTTGCATTGAAGATTCTCCGCTATGCTAGTAGCATCTAGATTATTTGGGCAAAATGACGTTCAAGGAGCTGTACAAAAAAATTGGCTTCAAACATTGCTCTTTTTCCAAGAAAGGGGGGGGGGGGGGGGGGAGGCATTTTTTCCGAGAGATCCTTGAATTTCATCAGACCAAAAATATTTGCTCGCACCTAGCGCATTCGAGCATCTATAATGCCAAATAAACAGATCCGCTTGTCATTTGCATGGACACAATGGATTCCTGCTGGAACAAGTTCGTTTGCGGTCAGGCACATTCCTCCTTGGAGCGGCAGACAATCATGAAGACGACCATCTCCTCGTCGGGACCGCAAGGGACAAGGTCCCGATCGATGAATCCGGAACTCCCGGAGCTAGATTCGCTGTCAGCCATGCTGGAGATGGCCGAAGTTCGCTTGAGAAGAGCTAGGGGGCGGAGGGGAGTGGAGAGAAATGGAGTGGCTAAGATTTGGTCCAGAGTGTGGATAGGGATGAATATATGTGGGGTCGCGGAGGGCCATAGTGGACCGAATCCGACGTGGCAGACGCGCCTGAGCGTCCTATATCTGCCCACATATGGGCTGGATATGGGGGTTGTCAGTCAGCATAGGCATATGTGCTGTGTTTTGGGCGTCCGGTTGGATGGCATTTTTACGTCTGTGCAGCGACCGAGCTAGCCACCCGAATGTTTGGGGCAGATATGGATCGTCCGGTTGTATTTGCTCTTATCAATTACGCATATATATCTATCTTTAAATAGACTATGCTCCCTAATTCTTAAAGCCTTGCAATTAATTGGAGTCTTTAATTTACAATTGGTTACTCAATTTTTAGGCAACAATTTTTGAAGGAGCTCTCTTATTCAATATTTTAATTCATTATGCTCCGTAATTTTGAAACTCTTTTATTCGATTAAGGTATTCAATTTGGATTCAGTTCATGATTTTGACCGGATCAACGGTTTTTTAAATCAGTCGGCAAGAACTGACCTAAGTAACATATCAGTCCCGTGTATCCTCTCACCACCTTGACAAAAGAAGCGTCAATGTAGTACATGCAACCACCGATGTAGAAAAATTTGCCACATAAGTATGCGTTGATTAGCAGGTAACACAATTACATGACAGAAGGCCCACTAGGACACAACATTAAAAATAAAAAATAAAACACACTCCATCATCTCCCTCCACCGCACCGCACCCATGTATGGTATAGTAGTATATGGCATGAAGAAAAAAACAAGTTCGAAATGAACCCGGTCTCCGGTAAAAGCATGACCTGGTTAGAGCAACTCTAGCAGCCCCGCATCCGGCGCGAACCCGCATAATTCCGGCGATTATACGGGCCCGGCCCATTATTCTAGCCAGACCAGAGCCCGCATCGGTGTTCGGCCTGTAAATATTTTTGCCGCAGCCCGCAAACGCTACCCCCAAACCAGTATAACTGAGGGTTTGCGGGGCAGATGCGGGTCGAAACCGTATCCCCCCGCAGCCACGTTTTCCCCCAATTCCCCATCGTGCCGCTCGATTTGTCGCCGCTGACGAGCCTTCGACCGCCATGGCCGACTTGGGGGATGAGGCGGAACGCCACCGCCGTGCAAGATCTGACGCCACGCGCAAGCGGGGGGCGCGTCGGTGGCTCAATCGCGGTACCCGGCCGCTGCCGGCATTCGACCGCCGTGAGCTCGAGGACTTCGATCTCGAGCTCGCTCGTCGCCGCCACGCCTCCTCCGGCAACTGGTCCGCGGGGTGCTCATCCGCGGGCGCATCGAGCTCGCGGCTCCTTCCGATGAAGAGGGAGCCAGAGGAGGCCGTGCCCGATGCGCCGCCGCGCCGAAGCGTCATCGGGCTCGAGGACTACCTCCCCCCGGGGCAGGAGGAGCTCCTCGAGCGGTCGGCGAGGGAGCAGGAGGACATGGAAGCGCGCATCCGGCGCGAGCTCGAGTACGAGCGACTCTTCTTCGAGACGGGCGTCATGGCATCACAGGCGCACACATCGAAGGAGGCTGACTTGCGCGTGATGAAGGCGGAGCAGGCGAAGCTCTACATCGACCTCGACTCCGACTCCTACTGATCGCCGCTGATGGGCAGCTACCGCACGAGCTCTGGTGAGCTCAATTTTGTTGTAGTGGTGCGCTAGCGTAGGCCGTGTCTAGCATCTCTGATCTTTAATATGTATATGTGTGGAGTCTTCGAACTTATTATGCAAAGAAGAACCATCTATGCGAGCGAGCTCCGGTGAGCTGCTGCTTAAATTTCTTCCGTGAAACAATTTTTTTAAATATTACAGGCTTGCTTTCTGTTCTGTCGCCGCTTTTTTCAGCCTGCATAAGCGCCTCCGTGCAACCTGTAAACACAGTTTACAGTTTGACAAAATACGGGATTTGCTAGGCTGGCACCCAACGGAGGCACGGCCACAGAGAGAGAGAAACACAAAGGACTGGCGCCACGAAACCAGAGGCGGCACCGCAGAGATGGGCAGGGTAGCAGCAGCAGCAGCAATCAACCTTTCTGTTTTCGTTTGGCTTCGTTTCCACGAGTTGCCGCGAGCACCCAGGAGACCCTGGTCAAGCTATAATTTAGAGATCGGCAATAAAAATCTCTTAGCCTTATCTAAAATAACAAGTTGTTTTTAAAATCATCATGATATATATTGGGCTAAAAGACCATCTCTTAAATAAGAAAAGACAAACGTTTCTTATGGATTCTCTATCCTTCACCTCAACAATTATCCTACATGGCACATCTAAGATAACACCATTGCATATGCCTAAGAGCAACTCCAACACGCTGACTCAAATGAACGTGCATTTTATCCACTTTTTTTGTTTGTTTGGGTCGGCTGCCCGCCGGTCGTCCGCCCCTTTTGCGTTTGGGTCAACCATGCACCCAACGCTCGGACACATTTTTGTCCTCGCGGCCAATCTGTCTTTTTTTTTTCAAACAAAATACAAAACATCTTACACAGTTTCACAACCAACAAATATATCATAGTTGGCAAGCCAAATAAATAGATCATAGTTTACGAGCCAAATAAAAATTGAATTGTCTCAAGTACATTTAGAAGAAAAGATACATCTATTGGTTGTCGACTTGAGCCCACATATACCCAACCAAATCATTTTTGCAGCTGAATGTGAGTTTTCCAATCACGTATTTGATGATGAAATTGGGTGAACTGTGCAAACGTTGCTGCTCCTCCATGCCCAGGAACAACATTGTCACCCTGAAACTGAAACCATTGGTTATAGATACGTTCCGGATGCTTTATGAGGGAAGGCCATCATGTCTAGCTTTATTAAAACTCGAATAGGGTTACATCGTCCATGAGTGCACTAACAATAGAGTTAGGCGGCTCGTCTAACCAAACAAAAAGTGGTCTTATTAGAAAAACTATAATTTGCTAGCACATGAGCCGATTGATTTGCGGAATGAAAACAATGACTAAACTTGACCTTCCCGATCTTCGATGTTGTGTCTACACACTCCGCTAAAAATGCTGATGCTTCATCCCATCATTGAGTTTTCCCAGAACAAAACTCAATTAATTGTGAAGAATCTAAGTCTGCTTCAACATGATTAAATCCAAGTGAGTTTGCAAACTCTAATCCATCTCTCATTGCCATTGCTCCAGTTGTGACCACATCAGCAGCATATTGTATGAATTTGCATTGGCAGCAAGAAAAGTACCGTTTTCATCTCGGAGTATTTCTGTAGTAGAACCCATTCCATCGCCCACGAAGAAGGTTGCATCCACATTTAATTTCATAAACCTCTGTTCAAGCTTAGTCCATCTCCTCTCTGTAGTTGGGATGCTCTTAGCGATGCTATTCTGAAAATTACATGTGATAGCCAACACCGAAATAGGCCATCTCCATCTAGGTGGAACGTATTCATTGTGTGTTACATGTCGCCTTATCCACCACAGGAACCAGCCCCAAATAATTAGCACTTCTTTCATCCTTACAGAAGGATGCATTGCTAGCTGTTCGTCCGGCAAATAGAGTAGGTGTTCCAGGATTACATACCCCAAGTTTGACGGATATGTCTGTTTGTGAGGATAACCTTCAGTGGAATGATTCCTTGTAGCACCCGCCAACCAAAAATCTGAACCTTACATGGAACTTTTAGTTTCCAAACAATACTCCATATGGCCCGAGGTGCGGAGCCAAGCGTATGATCTAGCATGTTTGCATGTGCCTTGTAAGTATGTACCCACTTTAAATGGTACGTGGTGCGAACTGAAATGATTTCAGATCTATTCAGCTGCCATGCAATGAAGTCCTCAAAAGCGTTATGGTTTAGAGGTATCTACATGATCCTTCTGACACCAACATGATTAAAATTAGTTTGGATCAAGTTCTCATCCCACATTCATTGCACCGGATCAATCAACTCACAGACTTTAGTCAAAACTGTGTCTCCTCTAGGGGTGATTAGCTTGCTGTCAGCGCTCGAAGGGACCCAAGGGTCACTCCATATGTTTATATATTCACCCGTTTGACCCTCCAAATATAGCCTTTTTTGGAAGTTCCAATCCCTTCAGTATACCTTGCCATGTAAAGGCCGGCCCGCCCTTCAGGGTGGCATCAACAAAGTTCCCGTTGGGGTAATACTCCGCCTTTAATACCCTTGCAGATAATGATGTTGGATCAATAGTCCGCCTCCAAAACTGTTTTACGAGCATTGCCAAATTGAAGGAATGTAAGTCCCTAAAGCCCATGCCTCCTTCACATAGGAATGCAAAGCTTCCACCACGCCATCCAATGCATTTAATTTCATAATATCTGTTATTTCCTTGCATATGCCATTAGGTAAACTGAATAAAGACATAGAAAAACTGGTATTTCCTGGGCTACTGCTTTTAATAAGATTTCTTTACGTCCAGTTGAGAGCTGCTTCTCCATCCAACTAATGAGCCGTGCGCTGATTCTCCGCAGAAATGCATGAAACTGTCACTTCTATCTGCACCCACTATTGCTGGCAAACCAAGATATTTATCTGATAAGGCCGCAATGTCTGTATGTAAGATTTCACATATCTCTGCTCTCGAGACCACACTGGTATTAGGAGTAAAGAAAATGCTTGATTTTGCTAAACTCACCATTTGTCCAGAAATCTGACAATAGGTATCTAGAACATGCTGTAAGGAAGTTGCATTTAGAACATCTATTCTCATGAGAACTAGAGAATCTTTAGCAAATAGGAGATGTGATACTGACCGTGCATTTCTACACACTCTAACCCTATCCATGCCACCAACTTCTTGTTCATACTGCAACATACTAGATAACCCTTCTGCGAAGAGCAAGAAAAGATAGGGGAGAGGGGATCTCCCTGCCTAATACCTCTTGAAGGAGTAAACACATCTGTTTCTTGAAAATTGAATCTCACCTTATAACTTATTGAGCTTACACATGCCATTATCATTTCGATCATCCGTTCATGGAACCCACGTTTTTGCATCATAGCTTCCAGATATCATTTCCACCCTGTCATATGCCTTGTGCATATCCAAATTCACAACACACAAACTTTCTTGTCCTGATTTTTTATTTTGTGCACATAAGCAATGAGCTCATTATCCATGATCAGCCTTGATGAGACAAAAGCACTCTGAGTAGGAGATACTTTTTTAGGCAGGATACATTTCAAGCTTGAAGCTAACATTTTGGAGACGATTTTACTTTGTTCACACATTCATAAGCAATGAGTACATTATCTATGATCAGCCTTCCTAGGACAAAAGTACTCTGAGTAGGAGATATTATTTAAGGCAGGATACATTTCAACCTTGAACCGAACATTTTGTAAATGATCTTATATAAAATGTTGCATAGACTAATTGGTCTATATTGGGTTACTAGGTCAGGTGAATCTGTCTTGGGTATGAGAACAATAGATGTTTGATTCCACTCAGCCCGGATCTGACGAGAATTAATAGCAAGCAAAACTTCCTGTGTAATCTCATTACCTATGACATGCCAAAACTTTTTTTAAAAGATCGCACGAAGCCCATCTCGAGACGGAGCTTTGAGATCGCCAATACTAAAAACAGCCCGACGAACATCTATACGGAGTAGTTAACATAGTACTATTCATGTGATCAGTAACCTTTGTTTGAACCCTCTCAAGAATATATGGATCAACATGTTGCACCTCTGAAGTAAAAAGGTTACTAAAATAATTCTAAATACTATGAGAACTCAGTGTTGTCATACCTTCTACTGCATTACCATTCTGATGATGGTGTTTTTGGATATAGTTATTTTTTCTTCTGGCCGATGCAAAAGCATGAAAAAAAAATCAGTGTTTCGGTCACCGAATTTTAACCAATTTTCCCTGGATCTCTGCATACAATGAATCTCTACTAGTTCCGGTACATATTCAACTAGTTCAGATAGTTCTTTCCCCTTCTCTTCACTCTCATCAGAGATAGGACTAGTTAGAATTCTTTTTCAAGTTGCTTTAGTGCTTTCCTCAACCTATTTTCGGTTTCTTCAACACTCTTTGATCCCAATCATTGAACATCTTTTGATCCCAATGAGTATATTGTTTGTTCAAACTGAAGCACACTAGTCTGATATACACACTTTGTCGGTGATCCTGAGAACGTTTGATTTCTATCAGTCCGTAGTTGGTAAAAGCAAACACACTTTCGCTGATCTGCTGTGAAATTTTTCTCTCCTTTTGAGGAGGAGAGCCGGCCAGGGTGAAATACCCAGGCTACCCCTCGCCGGACACGCGTCGCCCACCCATTCCCCCACCTACACCAACTCTGGTTCCCTCTTTTCTCTATACCCCCTCGCTCCACAGGGCCGTCCCATCACACCCCTCGCTCGCTTAGGTCACGCGCGCCATTGCGGAGCGGCAGGCAGGCAACCATGGCCGCCTCCAAGCGGGTCACGTAAGCCGCCGCCGCCGTCGCTCTAGCAACCGCCCGCCCCATCTGCGCTCCCCACCCCACCCACCATGGCCTCCTCCCGTCAAAGCTCGCCCCACGCTTCGCCTGCCACCCCAGCTCTCCCGCGGCGGCGGCGCTGGGGCGGTATGCTTCGGCACGGCGCCTCTGCTCTCACCCGACCAACGTCTCGGTATGAGATGCTCCCCCCCCCCCAAGATCCTGGACCTGGAGGACAAGATCCATCGGGGTAAGCAAGTGGCTGCCCCTACCACCGACCCCATGCTTCAAATCTAGGCGCCCAACATCGCTCTTAAGGACGGCGCCGTCGAGGTCGACATCCCGGCCTTGCACGAGGACGCGGCAACTGCCGTCAAGTGCGACTCCCTCGAGACGTCGGAGCCGTCCGCCGCGACTGGCATCAAGTCCGACCTCCACAAGGCAGCGGAGACGGCCGGGCCGAACGCCGCCGACAACAGCTCCCTCGAGGCGCCGGAGAAGATCACGCCTACCGTGGCCACCGACAAGAACTCCCTCAAGGCGGTGGAGAAGATCACGCTGACCGCAGCTACCGGCAAGAACTTGCTCAAGGCACCGGAGAAGATCACGCCGGCCGCGTCCGCCTACAAGAACTCCAATGTCTCCGCCAAGAGCAGCTCGGGAGGAGATGCCTCCCCCAGACCCCGAAGGAAAAGCTACATCCGGGTAAGCAAGAGGCTACGACCGCCCCCCTGCTTCAAATCCCGGTCTTCACTCTGAAGCAAATCCCGGCGCCCACCGCCGCTGCCAAGGAGGGCGGTGTCGAGGTCCACATCCCGACCCTGCACGAGGACGCGACAACTGTCTTCAAGCGCGAAACTATGGGGGAGCCGTCTGCCGTCAAGCCCCAACTCCACGAGGCTACCGAGAAGCCCGCGCCGACCACCGCCGACAAGTCCCTCTACGCGCCGGAGAAGGTCACGCCGACCGCGGCCGCCGACAAGTCCATCAACGCGTCGGAGAAGGTCACGTCGACCGCCGCGGAGGTCAACGCACCGGACAAGGGCACGCCCACTTCCGCCGAGCCCGGCGCCCTCTAGAGTAGGGTGGTACTCTAGTGAGTAGTAGAGTTTAGATTATGCTGGGTGCTGCTCTAGTGCAGAGTAGACTAGCTAATACACTAGAATCGTACACGAAGTAGTATTATTTTTTGTCATGGTTATGCCAGGTGGAATTATTTTGTAATCTCGACGTCGTGTAGCCCTAGAACTCACACGATCCTGACAATGGACCATGGTACATAGGGACATAGCAAGGGGGGAACATATCTAGCATGGCTAATTAAGCTTATCTTCAATTATTTATGCTGAACTATTTTACTTTTATAAATATTATTTTATTGAAGTATGATCACAACTATTATTTTATCACTTAGAATTATATTCATGCTAGTGAATATTAGCATGATTTTTAATTTATACAATTATAACTTTTTCAATTGGTAATACATGTCAACTCATCTCAAACCATATTATTGCATAGGAAATAAGTTTCTTACTTTTGCCCATCAATAACATTTGGTTAAACTGAATTTCACTAGGTTAGGGAAGAAATATAAAAACATCCATTGATTATTTTTTGTCACATAGATGGATTTTAGGTATATATGTATATGATAGTATGTATGTTTTTGTATCCTTAAATATATCTTTGGAGATAGGTCTAAAACATAAGCTCTAGCAAATATCAGGGAAAGTTGCATGTTCAAGTATCTTAGGTGTGAACAGAATTTTCTATGTACGCATAAGGTGTCTACAAGGGGTTTATACTTGGTATTGAACAGCATCGGTCAACTCAATAAGCATCTCATGGGTGCTTGGTAAAATAACGTTGTTACTTATATGTATGCATGCTCTTTTTGCTTTTTCCTATATATATTAGATGATTGACCCGTATTCAATTCAAACCTAGATATAAAAGTGACTACAACAATATATTTCATTCTTAAGAAAAATCACATCAAAAGATAGAATCACAACTTGTATATTGTATTGTCATACTATAGGAAGTTTTGATTTCTTCTATACACATCAGTTAGACCCTATTACTGAAAGGCCCAAGGCGAGCACCCTCACTGCTCTACTCTAGGTCTTGCTCCGACTTAAATTTTGACAGGGATATTCACACTATTAAATACTAGTTGTAGTACTATCATTATCTATGCCAATATTGATCCTCGGATTATTCCCTTTCTTTATGTCAAATGGGAAATAAAAGTAGGTCATGATGTAGGAGTTGGTATAGAAAAATAAGACCTCTCATATTGGGTAGTATCATAATTTAGTATCATGTATATGATATCATCTCTACAGTGCACAATACTCTTTTCGTCCAGGTTTAAAACGTCATCTGGTCAAAATGTAAAGACTAAGGCGAGATTAATTCCATGTACCCGAGATTCTTGAACATGCAACAACCAACAAGCTTCTCCCAGTTACTTTGAAAATCCCTCCCTAATTAGTTCCATGCAATAGAGTAACAACATATGGCATACATGAGCAATATTTCTCCTGCATGCACTGGATGGACACAAATCTCTCACATGCATCCATAGTTTTATTCTCGGTGGAAGACGACGGGAAAGAAGCACATATGCACGTGGTAGAGGGGCCACATACTCTATGGGATTTAAGGTCACTCACAATGCTTATCTCTTAGCATGCTATCATAGAAAAAAAGTTGACATGCCACTATATTTAAAGAGGGCAGAGAGGGGAGTTGTATGTTCACGAAGGTACTGCTCTTAGCTTGCTTTCTATGCAACATAATTAATACGTATTTCCTTATTTCTCTCTCACTTCCTTCTCTCTACAACTAGGCCACAAGGTTGATATGAAAACATGATTCCGAAACTAATTAACATCGCTTAGATGCAACACCTAAGAGAAAACACATTGAGATGGTTGTCTCTAATATTTTTTGACCACCTATGATAAAGAGTTAAGAGCCGATGTATTGTGAATGCCTTAATAACCCACATATGGATGTAAATGGCACGATAAACAGCGCCACAAGGCCCGTTTGTTAGCTCGGTAGTTCATTTTCCCAGAAAAAACTTTCTTGAACAATTAGAGCGATAAGTGGGCTTAAACAGTGCATCGTTTACATCCCTACAGGCAACCTACAATTAGCGAATAGAACAATGAGCACACATGTGGAAACCAAAGTGAGTTAGCTAGGCCAGCCTAGAAGGAGCAGATGCATGCTAGTCCTTTAAACCTGAACGGATGAAGTATCATATGTTGGTATTTTAGATGATCTTTACTTTGCATGACTCTTACTAGCACATCATTTATTATGATACGATATCATGACATGGTACTATTATCCTCTCTTTCCCCATTTAATGATATGCCATTTTACAATATGCCTTGTTAGCATTGCATGGGACTGCATGATGCCACGCTATTATACGCCGGTGTAGGAGCTCTGATAGTGAAAGAACATCAATACAAATAATACCATTGATGCTACAGGACATGCATATTGGAAAAACATGAATATTAACCATGAAACTTTGTGAGGATTAAAAAAGGGTCCACTTGTTGTTGAGATGTGACACATTCAAGAAGAATAAAGAAAACGAGTTCAAATCATACCAACTCTATATCATAGAAGAACATATACAAATGCTTAATATTCCTATTCTTGGCCATGCATGGTCTTATACAACCCATGGAAATGGCATTACAATAAATACCAATGAAAATTAAAATAAACTTTTATATGAAATATTAATGTTTGGATCTCTATATAAGTGTTGGGTACATATGGTCCTTTTAGATGATTTGAAAGCATAATTTAAGGATTTTTTCATTCACTTGTCAAAAACATGGACTTCTACAAAAAAACTGGGAAGAAAACTTGGCATCCAAAATGGGCCCTTATAGAATCAGCATCTGTACCGCATTCTCCATATCTCCATTTGGTAATTTTCTCTGAAACTTGTATCATATTTCTTTCCACCTGAGTACTCCCTCTATTTCTTTTTAGTCTGCATGTAAGATTTGTCTGAAGTCAAACTTCGTAAGGTTTAACCAACTCTATAGGAAAAAAATCAACATTCACATTATAAAATCAATATCATTAGATGCATCGTAAAATTAATTTTCATATTGTATAACTTTAGTATTGTAGATATCAATATTTTTAATATAAATTTGTCCAAATTTACGAAAGTTTGACTTCAACATCTTATATGCAGAGTAAAAGGAAATGAAGGGAGTACTCTCTCTCTCTCTCTCTCTGATTCTCTCAATAGGATTTTGCTCCGCTTTATAAACAAAGCCAACATCTCATCCATACAACAAGTTCAGGTGCAGCAAGTACGAATAGAATGTTGGGACAACGACACAAGCATGCCCTAAGAAAGCATAGAGAAAACAGGAAAAAAGTCCACCAAGTGGCCACAAAATAAAGAAGCCTGCGACGAGGACATGCGCCGAGTGGTAGCATGAAGCGCATCCAAAATGAGACCTAGTCGCGCATGGTGACGTTGCCTAGACAACGGGTGCTAGTGATGTAGGAAGGCAAGGAATTTGAAGAAAGAGTCAGAGGCCCACCTAGGGAAGACCCTCTTAGTCACCATGTTATTACGCGTCGTCCAAAGAGTCCAAGCTAGCTCAATGAACACTAGCCAGAAGAGCCATCTCTTCCTACCGGTCTGGGTGGCCCTAGCATGAAGAAGCCCGCCAAATATGTTGCTTCCCAGTTAGGCCTGAGGCCACAGAGGCAAAGCTCCAAAGAGCTCTAGTCGCTGTGCAATATAAGGGGATGTGTGCTACTTGTAGTCTACGTTAGCATTTCCCCGATGAGGAGAGGATGATGCAATACACTAGAAATAAGTAGTTCCCTCAGTTAAGAGCCATGGTTATTAATCCAGTAGGAGAACCAAACAAAATTCCGTTAAGCGCACCTGCACACAAAAGAGCAAACACTTGCACCAATCGCAAATAAGGGGGTTGTCAATCCTCTTAGTGGTTATTTGAAAGGATTAAATCCTATCAAGGTAAATAGATAAACTAAAATACTAATTAAAATAAAAGTAAATAAATTGCAGTAAGGTATTTTTGGAGTTTTAATATAAGATAAAGTAGACCGGGAGCCATAGTCTTCACTAGAGGCTTCTCTCTCGAACACATAACATACAGTGGATAAACAAATTATTGTTGGGCAACTGATAGAAAAGCAAATAATTATGACAGATTCATGCCAATGATCATGTATATAGGCATCGGGTCCGAGACAAGCAGACCGACTCCTGCCCGCATCCACCCATCGACTGTTATCCATCATGCATCTAGGGTATTAACTATGAAAAAAGTAACGCCTTAAGCAAGATGACATGATGTAGACAAAGTAAAATCAAGCAGTATGATTAAACCCCATCATTTATCCTTAATGGCAACAATACAAATATGTGTCATGTCCCCTACTGTCATTGGGATTGAGCACCACAAGATTGAACCCATCACAAAGCACATCTCCCATTGTAAGATAAATCAATCTAGTAGGCCAAACCAAATCGATAGATCATAGAGAAATACAAAGCTATAACAATTATGCATAAAAGAGTTCAGAGAATACTCAAATATTTCTCATGAATAATCTGATCACAAACTCACAATTTATCGGATCCCAACAAACACACCGCAAAAAGTAGATTACATCAGATAGAACTCCAAGAACATTGAGGAGAACATGGTATTGAAGATAAAAGAGAGAGAAGAAGCCATCTAGCTACTAGCTATGGACCTGTAGGTCTGCGGTAAACTACCCACACAACATTGGAAGGGAAGCAAGGTTGACGTAGAAGCCCTCCGTGATTGATTCTCCCGCCGGAGGAGTACCGAAAAAGGCCTCCAGATGGGATTGCAGAAGAACAGAGGCTTGCGGCGGCGGAAAGGTTTTCTTGTTGGGGAACGTAGCATGCAATTTCAAAAAAATTCCTACGATCGCCCAAGATCTATCTAGGAGATTCATAGCAATGAGATAGGGAGAGTGTGTCCACGTACCCTCGTAGACCGAAAGCGGAAGCGTTATGTTAACGCGGTTGATGTAGTCGAACGTCTTCATGATCCAACCAATCCAAGTATAGAACGTACGACACCTCCGGGTTCAGCACACGTTCGGCTCGATGACGTCCCTCGAGCTCTTGATCCAGTAGAGGGTCGAGGGAGAGTTCTGTCAGCACGACAGCATGGTGAAGGTGTCGGTGATGTGATCCGCGCAGGGATTCGCCTAAGCACTATGACACTATGATCGGAGGAGTAAACTGTGGAGGGGGGCACTGCACACGGCTAAGAAACAACTGTTGTGTCTTTGGGGTGCCCCCTACCCACGTATATAAAGGAGGGGGGAGGAGGAGGCCGGCCCAAGGGGGCGCACCAAGAGGGGGGAGTCCTACTAGGACCCCGTTCCTAGTAGGATTCGGCCCCCCTCCTTCCTTCCAACAGAGAGGGAGAAGGAAACCATATGCTTTGATCACACTATCAAAGCGTATATTTCAACTCCGAGAGGCTTGCACCAGTCCATAAATGGATCGCTGGAGCTTGCACACTTTGTTAGCACCTTTAGGATCGACAAAACCTTCTGGTTGCATCATATACAACTCTTCTTTAAGATATCCATTAAGGAATGCAGTTTTGACATCCATTTGCCAAATTTCATAATCATAAAATGCGGCAATTGCTAACATGATTTGGACAGACTTAAGCATCGCTACGGGTGAGAAGGTCCCATCGTAGTCAAGTCCTTGAACTTGTCCAAAACCTTTCGCAACAAGTCGAGCTTTATAGACAGTAACTTTACCGTCAGCGTCAGTCTTCTTCTTGAAGATCCATTTATTCTCTATGGCTTGCCGTCCATCGGGCAAGTCAACCAAAGTCCATACTTTGTTCTCATACATGGATCCCATCTCAGATTTCATGGCCTCAAGCCATTTGCGGAATCTGGGCTCATCATCGCTTCCTCATAGTTCGTAGGTTCCTCATGGTCAAGTAATATGACCTCCAGAACAGGATTACCGTACCACTTTGGTACGGATCGTACTCTGGTTGACCTACAAGGTTCGGTAGTCACTTGATCTGAAGTTTCATGATCATCATCATTAGCTTCCTCACTAAATGGTGTAGGAATCACTGGAACTGATTTCTGTGATGAACCGCTTTCCAGTTCGGGAGAAGGTATAATTACCTCATCAAGTTCTACTTTCCTCCCACTCACTTCTTTCGTGAGAAACTCCTTCTGTAGAAATGATCCATTCTTAGCAACGAATATCTTGCCTTCGGATCTGTGATAGAAGGTGTACCCAACAGTCTCCTTTGGGTATCCTATGAAGACACATTTCTCCAATTTGGGTTCGAGCTTATCAGGTTGAAGCTTTTTCACAGAAGCATCGCAGCCCCAAACTTTAAGAAACGACATCTTAGGTTTTTTGCTAAACCACAGTTTGTATGGTGTCGTCTCAACGGATTTAGATGGTGCCCTATTTAACGTGAATGCAGCCGTCTCTAAAGCATAACCCCAAAACGATAGCGGTAAATCGGTAAGAGACAACATAGATCGCACCATATCTAATAAAGTACGGTTATGACGTTCGGACACATCATTACGCTGTGGTGTTCCAGGTGGCGTGAGTTGCGAAACTATTCCACATTGTTTCAAATGAAGACCAAACTCATAACAAATATTCACCTCCACGATCAGATCGTAGAAACTTTATTATCTTGTTACGATTATTTTCCACTTCACTCTGAAATTCTTTGAACTTTTCAAATGTTTTAGACTTATATTTCATTAAATAGATATACTCATATCTGCTCAAATCATCTATGAAGGTCAGAAAATAACGATACCCGCCGCGAGCCTCAACACTCATCTAGCCGCATATATTAGTATGTATTATTTCCAACAAGTCAGTTGCTCGCTCCATTGTTCCGGAGAACGGAGTCTTAGTCATCTTGTCCATGAGGGATGGTTCGCAAGCATCAAGTGATTCATAATCCAGTGATTCCAAAAGCCCATCAACATGGAGTTTCTTCATGCGCTTTACACCAATATGACCTAAACGGCAGTGCCACAAATAAGTTGCACTATTATTATTAACTTTGCATCATTTGGCTTCAATATTATGAATATGTGTATCACTACAATCGAGATTCAACAAAAATAGACCACTCAAGGGTGCATGACCATAAAAGATATTACTCATATAAATAGAACAACCATTATGAAGGAAAGGACACCCTGGTGACCCCGGCGCCACGAAACCCAGAGGCGGCAAAGATGTGCGGTCCCACAAAGAACCAGTCCCTCGATCACCCATCCTGGTTTCCTTTCCGCCTTTTTGTTTTGGCTTCATTCTCCACGCGCACCCGGCAAATTTACATGCAAGACACCCTGGTGAAGCTCCTCTGGAATCTCGGCTATAAATGCAACTTGGAGCCCATCCATCCCTTCCCATCCACTAACAACCACGGTGGACAAATACGAGCCCTAAAAGTGGACGCATTCGCCCCTCTCCAGATCTACATCCACGGACAACAAATCTGACCCTCAAACGTCCATCACGTCAGGCCTCCAATTTTTCCATCTACACCAGAATACCTTATAATAGAAACCTTAAATCCATGCAAAAACATGCAAACAATGAAATCTATGTACTCCCTTCATTTTTATTTACTCCACATACTAGATTTGACTGAAATCAAACTTCGTAAAGTTTGAACAAGTTTATAGAAAACAATACAAACATTTACCATGATAAATCTATATGAACTGAAAGTACATTCGATAATGAATTTAATGGTATTGATTTGTTATTGTATATGTTAATATTTTTGTTTATAAACTTTGTCAAAGTTTAGAAAGCTTGACTTTGACCAAAACTAATATGCGGACAAAATAAAAACGGAGGGTGTACTACATAGATCACGTAACTTATACTACCCTAATCCTCGTCGGAGATGTCCACTATCTCCGTGCCCGGCTCCGAGTACATGGGCGGCCGCCGCAGCTCTCCGCCTCCATCTCCGTGTCGGTCGTCGCCCGTTCCTGCTAGATGAATTGCCGGTTCGCCTCCACATAGGCCTCATCCTCAATGGACTCAAGGATGGCCTGTAGCTCTGCCATCTCGGCCGATGAGGTGACCACTAACTCCGCCTCCTCCATGTTGAAGCTCGGAGCCGGCGCTAGCTCCTGCTCCGGCTTCTCCCCTTCGTCCTCCTTCGGATACACCATCTCCATCGGAGCCGGCTGATGCTCCACTTCCAGCTCCTCCTCCACCTGCTCCGCATTGTCCTCCTACGGATCCCCCACATCTATTGTAGCCGGCTGATGCTCCTCCTCGTCCTCCTCCTCTGGATCCACCACCTCCATCAGAGCCATCTGTGGCAAGCCAAGGTCGACAAAATCTGACGTGACGGGCAAGCCCGGGAGTCCCATATCTGCCCCACATATGGACTGGATATGGGGTTGTCAGTTGATACGTCTCCAACGTATCTATAATTTTTGATTGCTCCATGCTATATTATCTACTATTTTGGGCAATATTGGGCTTTATTATCCACTTCTATATTATTTTTGGGACTAACCTATTAACCGGAGGCCCAGCACAGATTTGCTGTTTTTTGCCTATTTCAGTATTTCGAAGAAAACAAATATCAAACGGAGTCGAAACGGAACGAAATCAATTGGAGAAGTTATTTTTGGAAGGAAACCTACCGGATAGACTTGGACCCTACGTCAGGACATGAGGGAGGAGCTCACGAGGGTGGGGGGCGCGCCCCCTGCCTCGTGGGGCCCCGTAGCTCCACCGACGTACTCCCTGCACCCATATATACCTACGTATCCTAAAACTTCCAAAACAGAGAATAGATCAGGAGTTCCATCGCCGCAAGCCTCTGTAGCCACCAAAAGTCAATCGGGACCCTGTTCTGGCACCCTGCCGGAGGGGGGAACCCTCACCGGTGACCATCTTCATCATCCCGGCGCTCTCCATGACGAGGAGGGAGTAGTTCACCCTCAGGGCTGAGGGTATGTACCAGTAGATATGTGTTTGATCTCTCTCTCTCTCGTGTTCTTGATTTGGCACGATCTTGATGTATCGCGAGCGTTGCTATTATAGTTGGATCTTACGTTTCTTCTCCCCCTCTACTCTCTTGTAATGGATTGAGTTTCCCCTTTGAAGTAATCTTATCGGATTGAGTCTTTAAAGATTTGAGAACACTTGATGTACGCCTTGCCGTGCGTATCTGTGGTGACAATGGGATATCACGTGATTCACTTGATGTATGTTTTGGTGATCAACTTGCGGGTTCCACCCATGAACCTATGCATAGGGGTTGGCACACGTTTTCGTCGTGGTTCTCCGGTAGAAACTTTGGGGCACTCGTTGAGGTTCTATGTGTTGGTTTGAATAGATGAATTGAGATTGTGTGATGCACATTGTATAATCATGCCCACGAATACTTGAGGTGACATTGGAGTATCTAGGTGACATTAGGGTTTTGGTTGATTTGTGTCTTAAGGTGTTATTCTAGTATGAACTCTAGGGCTGTTTGTGAAACTTTTAGGGTTGGAAAGAATAACTTTGAGGTGGTTTCGTACCCTACCATAATCTCTTCATTTGCTCTCCGCTATTAGTGACTTTTGAGTGACTCTTTGTTGCATGCTGAGGGATATTTATATGATCCAATTATGTTATTATTTTTGAGAACTTGCACTAGCGAAAGTATGAACCCTAGGCCTTGTTTCCTATCATTGCAATACCGTTTACGCTCACTTTTACCCCTTGTTACCTTGCTGTTTTTATATTTTCAGTTTACAAAAACCTATATCTATTGTCCATATTGCACTTGTATCACCATCTCTTTGCCGAACTAGTGCACCTATACAATTTACCCTTGTATTGGGTGTGTTGGGAACACAAGAGACTCTTTGTTATTTGGTTGCAGGGTTGCTTGAGAGAGACCATCTTCATCCTACGCCTCCCACGGATTGATAAACCTTAGTCCATCCACTTGAGGGAAATTTGCTACTGTCGTACAAACCTCTGCACTTGGAGGCCCAACAACGTCTACAAGGAGAAGGTTGCGTAGTAGACATCAAGCTCTTTTCTGGCGCCGTTGCCGGGGAGGTTAGTGCTTGAAGTTATATCTTTAGATCTTGCAATCGAATCTTTTTGTTTCTTGTTTTAGTACTAGTTTAGTCTATAAAATAAAACTACAAAAAAATGGAATTGATTTTGTCTCATATGCTTCTTCTTTTTAATATCTTTCGTAAAATGATGGGAAGGAAAATTGTGCTCAAATACTAGAAGAAGAATTATATAAAATGTTTGGCACTAGATCTTTGTATGATGAGCATGATTGCAATGTTGTTAGTATGAATTTCTTGAATATCCATGATGCTAATGATATGCAAAGCCACAAGCTTGGGGAAGCTATGTTTGATGAAGATGATATTTTTTGTCCCCCACGCTTTGATGAGCAAATTTACTATGATGAAAGCATGCCTCCTAACTATGATGATTACTGTGATGACACGTATGCTTTAAAGAATAATGATAACCATGAAACTTGTCATCTTGATCTTAATTTTCAATCATATGATAGTTATTTTGTTGAGTTTCTCCCACTACTATTCATGAGAAGAATTTTGCTTATGTGGAGAGTAATAAAATTTGTATGCTTGTAGATCATGAAAAGAATGCTTTAGGTTCTGGTTATATTGTTGAATTCATTCATGATGCTACTGAAAATTATTATGAGGGAGGAATATATGCTTGTAGGAATTGCAATAATATCAAGTTTCCTCTCTATGTGCTTAAAGTTTTGAAGTTATGCTTGTTTTGCCTTCCTATGCTAGTTGATTATTGTTCCCATAAGTTGTTTGCTCACAAAATCCCTATGCATAGGAAGTGGGTTAGACTTAAATGTGCTAGTCATATTCTTCATGATGCTCTCTTTATTTTGCAATTCTTATCTTTATGTGAGCATCATTGAAATCATCATGCCTAGCTAGGGGCGTTAAACGATAGCGCTTGTTGGGAGGCAACCCAACTTTATTTTAGTTTCTTGCTTTTTGGTTATGTTTAGGAATAAATAATCCATCTAGCTTCTGTTTAGATGTGGTTTTATGTTTTAATTAGTTTTTGTGCCAAGTAAAACCTTTGGGAAGACTTGGGTAAGTCTTTATGATCATGCTGTAAAAAACAGAAACTTTAGCGCTCACGAGATTAGCTAGAACTTTTTACTGGAGAGTGCTATTTAGTTGATTCTTTTTTCAGATGATTACTAGACAAATTCCTCAGTTCCACCGATTTATTTTAGTATTTTTGGAGTTCCATAAGTTTGCGTTAGTTACAGATTACTACAGACTGTTCTGTTTTTTGACAGATTCTGTTTTTCGTGTGTTGTTTGCTTATTTTGATGAATCTATGGCTAATAAAATAGTTTATAAACCATAGAGAAGTAGGAATACAGTAGGTTTAACACCAATACAAATAAAGAATGAGTTCATTACAGTACCTTGAAGTGGTGTTTTGTTTTCTTTCGCTAACGGAGCTCACGAGTTTTCTGTTAAGTTTTGTGTTGTGAAGTTTTCAAGTTTTGGGTAAAGATTCGATGGACTATGGAATAAGGAGTGGCAAGAGCCTAAGCTTGGGGATGCCCATGGCACCCCAAGGTAATATTCAAAGACAACCAAGAGCCTAAGCGTGGGGATTCCCCGGAAGGCATCCCCTCTTTCGTCTTCGTTCATCGGTAACTTTACTTGGAGCTATATTTTTTATTCACCACATGATATGTGTTTTTCTTGGAGCGTCATTTTATTTTATTTAGTTTTGCTTGCTGTTTGAATAAAGTATCAAGATCTGAAATTCTTAAATGTTAGAGAGTCTTCGCATAGTTGCATAATTATCCGACTACTCATTGATCTTCACTTATATCTTTCAGAGTAGTTTGTTGTTTGCTCTAGTGCTTCACTGGTAACTTTTAGAGCACAATGGTGGTTTTATTTTCAAGAAATAGATGAACTCTCATGCTTCACGTATATTATTTTGAGAGTCTTAAATAGCATGGTAATTAGCTTAATAATAATAATATGCTTGGTATTCAAGATTTGTAAAACCTTCTTTTGAGTGCGTTGAATACTAAGAAAAGTTTGATGCTTGAAAATTGTTTTGAGATATGAAGATGGTGATATTAGAGTCATGCTAGTTTAGTAGTTGTGAATTTGAGAAATACTTGTGTTAAAGTTTGTGATTCCCGTAGCATGCACGTATGGTGAACCGTTATGTGATGAAGTCGGAGCATGATTTATTTATTGATTGTCTTCCTTATGAGTGGCGGTCGGGGACGAGCGATGGTCTTTTCCTACCAATCTATCCCCCTAGGAGCATGCGCGTAATACTTTGCTTTGATAACTTCTAGATTTTTACAATAAGTATATGAGTTCTTTATGACTAATGTTGAGTTCATGGATTATACGCACTTTTCCCATCCTTCCACCATTGCTAGACTCTCTAATACCGCGCACCTTTCACTGGTATCATACACCCACCATATACCTTCCTCAAAACAGCCACCATACCTACCTATCATGGCATTTCCATAGCCATTCCGAGATATATTGCCATGCAACTTTCCACCGTTCCGTTATTATGACACGCTTCATCATTGTCATATTGCTTGCATGATCATGTAGTTGAAATCGTATTTGTGGCAAAGTCACCGTTCATAACTCTTCATACATGTCACTCATGCATCATTGTACATCCCGGTACACCGCCGGAGGCATTCCCATAGAGTCATATTGTTGTTCTAAGTATCGAGTTGTAATTCATGAGTTGTAAGTAAATAAAAGTGTGATGATCATCATTATTAGAGCATTGTCCTAGTGAGGAAAGGATGATGGAGACTATGATTCCCCCATAAGTCGGGATGAGACTCCGGACGAAAAAAATAAAATAAAATAAGAGAAAAAAAGAGGCCATAAAAAAAGGGAAAAAGGCCCAAATAAAAAATAAGAAAAAATAAAAAATGAGAGAAAAAGAGAGAAGGGACAATGCTACTATCCTTTTACCACACTTGTGCTTCAAAGTAGCACCATGATCTTCATGATAGAGGGTCTCCTATGATATCACTTTCATATACTAGTGGGAATTTTTCATTATAGAACTTGGCTTGTATATTCCAATGATGGGCTTCCTAAAAATTCCCTAGGTCTTCGTGAGCAAGCGAGTTGGATGCACACCCACTTAGTTTCTTTTGTGGAGCTTTCATATACTTATAGCTCTAGTGCATCCGTTGCATGGCAATCCCTACTCACTCACATTGATATCTATTGATGGGCATCTCCATAGCCCGTTGATACGCCTAGTTGATGTGAGACTATCTTCTCCCTTTTTGTCTTCTACACAACCACCATTCTATTCCACATATAGTGCTATATCCATGGCTCACGCTCATGTATTGCGTGAAGATTAAAAAAGTTTTGGAAATGTTAAGTATGAAACAATTGCTTGGCTTGTCATCGGGGTTGTGCATGATTTAAATACTTTGTGCGGTGAAGATAGAGCATAGCCAGACTATATGATTTTGTAGGGATAACTTTCTTTGGCCATGTTATTTTGAGAAGACATAATTGCTTTGTTAGTATGCATGAAGTATTATTATTTTTATGTCAATATGAACTTCTGTCTTGAATCTTTCGAATCTGAATATTCATACCACAATTAAGAAGAGTTACATTGAAATTATGCCAAGTAGCACTCCGCATCAAAAATTATCTTTTTTATCATTTACCTACTCGAGGACGAGCAGGAATTAAGCTTGGGGATGCTTGATACGTCTCTAACGTATCTATAATTTTTGATTGCTCCATGCTATATTATCTAATGTTCTGGGCAATATAGGGCTTTATTATCCACTTTTATATTATTTTTGGGACTAACCTATTAACCGGAGGCCCAGCCCAGATTTGCTGTTTTTTGCCTATTTCAGTATTTCGAAGAAAAGGAATATCAAACGGAGTCGAAACTGAACGAAATCAACTGGAGAAGTTATTTTTGGAAGGAAACCTACCGGATAGACTTGGACCCTACGTCAGGAGACGAGGGAGGAGCTCACGAGGGTGGGGGCGTGCCCACCCCCTAGGGCGCGCCCCCTGCCTTGTGGGGCCCCCGTAGCTCCACCGACATACTCCCTGCACCCATATATACCTACGTATCCTAAAACTTCCAGAACGGAGAATAGATAGGGAGTTCCGTCGCCGCAAGCCTCTGTAGCCACCAAAAGTCAATCGGGACCCTGTTCCGGCACCCTGCCGGAGGGGGGAACCCTCACCGGTGGCCATCTTCATCATCCCGGCGCTCTCCATGACGAGGAGGGAGTAGTTCACCCTCGGGGCTGAGGGTATGTACCAGTAGCTATGTGTTTGATCTCTCTCTCTCATGTTCTTGATTTGGCACGATCTTGATGTATCGCGAGCTTTCCTATTATAGTTGGATCTTATGTTTCTTCTCCCCCTCTACTCTCTTGTAATGGATCGAGTTTCCCCTTTGAAGTAATCTTATCGGATTGAGACTTTAAAGATTTGAGAATACTTGATGTATGTCTTGCCATGCGTATCTGTGGTGACAATGGGATATCACGTGATTCACTTGATGTATGTTTTGGTGATCAACTTGCGGGTTCCGCCCATGAACCTATGCATAGGGGTTGGCACACGTTTTCGTCGTGATTCTCCGGTAGAAACTTTGGGGCACTCTTTGAGGTTCTATGTGTTGGTTTGAATAGATGAATTGAGATTGTGTGATGCATATCGTATAATCATGCCCACGGATACTTGAGGTGACATTGGAGTATCTAGGTGACATTAGGGTTTTGGTTGATTTGTGTCTTAAGGTGTTATTCTAGTACAAACTCTAGGGCTGTTTGTGACACTTATAGGAATAGCCCAACGGATTGATTGGAAAGAATAACTTTGAGGTGGTTTCGTACCCTACCACAATCTCTTCGTTTGTTCTCCGCTATTAGTGACTTTGGAGTGACTCTTTTTTGCATGTTGAGGGATAGTTATATGATCCAATTATGTTATTATTGTTGAGAGAACTTGCACTAGCGAAAGTATGAACCCTGGGCCTTGTTTCCTATCATTGCAATAGCGTTTACGCTCACTTTTACCACTTGTTACCTTGCTGTTTTTATATTTTCAGTTTACAAAAACCTATATCTATTGTCCATATTGCACTTGTATCACCATCTCTTCGCCGAACTAGTGCACCTATACAATTTACCATTGTATTGGGTGTGTTGGGGACACAAGAGACTCTTTGTTATTTGGTTGCAGGGTTGCTTGAGAGAGACCATCTTCATCCTACGCCTCCCACAGATTGATAAACCTTAGGTCATCCACTTGAGGGAAATTTGCTACTGTCCTACAAACCTCTGCACTTGGAGGCCCAACAACGTCTACAAGGAGAAGGTTGCGTAGTAGACATCATCAGTCAGCCCGGGCATATGGGCTATGATTTTGGCATCCGATTGGATGGTAATTCAACGTACGAGTAGTGACTGAGCTGGTCGCCTGAATGTTTGGGGCAGATATGGATCTTCCGGTTATATTTGCTCTTATCAATTACACATATCTATAAATACACTATGCTCCTAATTTTTAAAGCCTCACAATCAATTGAGATCTTCAAATTGATCAACAATTTTGCAAGAAGCTCTCATTTAATTCTTTTAATCCACAACCCTCCTTAATTTTGGAACTCTTCTATTCGCTTGAGGTATTCAATTTTAGATTTGGTTCATGATTTTGATCGGGTCAGCAATTTTTCAAATCAGTCGGCAACTACTGTCTTAAATAAGATATCAGTCCCATGTATGCTCTGACCACCCTGGCAAAAGAAGTGCCAACATGTGATACCGCATCATCAATGTAATACATGCATCCATCGATGTAGAAAATTTCCCCACATAGGTATGAGTTGATTAGCAGATAAGACAATCACACCACAGAAGGCCCACCAGAACACAACATTAAAAATAAAAAATAAAACACACTTCATCATCTCCCCCACTTGCCAAACCAAATACTCTCTTGATTTCAGAATATAAGGTGATTTTTTGGAAAATCAAATTTATTTAATTTTGACCAAGTTCAGAGCCAAAATATCGATAGCGACAATACTAAATAAAAAAATGTAAAACTTTATTTGATGATAATCTAATGATACCGAATGATGTTATGGATATTGATATGTTTGTCTCAATTTTTGTCAAACTTCAAAATGTTTGACTTTTCATTAAAAAAACACACCTTACATTTTTTAAACCGGGGCAGTAAGTGTTTTATGAAATACTCCCAGCGTTCCTTTGTATAAGGACAAGGTGTATTTGTTTTTGAAAAAAATCAGAATGTAAGGTGTATTTCTTCTAATTCCTCATAATTCCGTTCCTAGCACTATAGAAAATCGGAAAGTAGCTCACTCCTGATTGCATGTATCTCTACTTGTAGAAAAAGAAGGATACTATATCTCTCCATTGTGTGTATATCTTTATTTCGTAGACTAACTAATTTACTTGGCACTAACCAAGGAAATTGCCAATGGCCCAAACTGTCTATAATCATGTGCCTTGGTCATCGTGTTGAAAATATTGCATCTTACATAGAGAAATGGGGGAGTGCCTAACAACATCAAAAGTGTACGGGTGTGATGCTGGCTAGTACTTTCAATTCGGCTAGGTGCAGCTCCGGAGAAACTAAATCGGGACATTTTTTAACACAGACGGTCTCATCTAGTCTGCACTCAGACGGTTTCATCTTTTCTTCACTGATGATGCTTTTTGAAATGGGAGAGGAACGAACACTGCCTCCACGGAGGAAATGGCCACCAAACCCCTCGTCCCGTCCCGTCCTGTCCCATCCGACACCGCTTTGCTTTTGCTGCGGGCGCCGTCTCCATGCATGTATGCTGCTCTCGCTGCTCGCTGCGCCAGGAAAAGCGGGTAGAGCAACGCGGGTGCCTACAAAGGGCTCCGCCACACATTTACACGCGGGCCCCGGCACCCCTCAATCCACTCTTGTCCCGTCTCTCTTAAGTTCATTCGGCGTCTTCCTCCATTTGTTGGACGCTCTATGATTCCTTTACGTACATATTAAAGCTCATCGTGGCATGAAGATTAAATGCGGGTAACACAAACTTTTGTGCAAATGTGATCGGTGTGTGCACGAGCCAATAGTGCACGCTCGTTGTTACGTTCATCCAGTCGCAAGAGCAAGAGAGGACGGATGAGTCTTTTCTTTATTAATTTATATGATGAACTATTTTACTTTTATAAAACTTATTTTATTGAAGTGTAATCACAACTATTAACAAACTTAGTTGCACATTTCATTCTAGTGAACATTAACATGAATTTTGCATTATACAATCATAATTTCTTCAATTGATAATACACATCGACTCAGCTTAAACAATATTATTGCATAGGAAATGAGTTTCTTAAGTTTGCACATCAAAAATATTTGGTTAAACCAAATTTCATTATATAGGGGAAGAAAAAAAAACATTCATTGATTAATTTTTGCCACATATATGGATCTTAGATCACTATGTATATGATAGTATGTATGTTTTTGTATCCTTAAATATCTTTGCAGATAGGTCTAAAACGAAACTCTAACAACTATCATGGCAAGTTGCATGTTTATCTATATTAGGTTTGAATAGATTTTCCTAGGTAAAAGGTGTCTACAAGGCGATAAATCGCATGTGAACATGGTCCCACGTGAGGAGGAAATCACCTCCATCCAGTCCCACGTGATACATGCACTTATTGTACAAGAGAAATGTGTGATAGCTCCCGTGTGCCCCTACAACCTCATAAACAGGAAATTCAAAAAAATCAAAAAATCTGAAACTTTGGGACATCAAACATGATCAAACATTTGATGTTCTTGCAAAGTTTCAGCCCCAAATAACATTTGAAGAGCCCTCACAAAAATAAAACACAATCATTGCTCAAAAGTGCACATAAACTTTAGACATTGATTTTGCTTTTTTGGGTGAGAGCTCCTCGAAGGTTATGGCTGAATTTTACAAGAACGTCAAATATGTGGTCATTATAGGTGTCCCATAGTTTCACATTATATAGGTTTTGTTTTCAACTTATTTTGAATTTACTGTTCATGGAGGGTGTAAGGGCACCCGGGGTATTGAAAGGCATGTCTCCTAGTACAATGGGGCTTGTATATCGCTCATCAATTACAATGGCTACTTGTAGCATGCTTGATGAACGTGTTTATTTCCACAATTATGTCCAGTTATGAGCCAACGTCACCCTGAACCCACAGCCCTGCATTTGTTCTCCAAATCCCGCTGCCCAGCTCATAGCTACTCCCTGTTCATTCATCATCTTCCTCCTCTTCCCCCTAGCCATTCTCTTTTTTTTTTGTGCTTGGGAAACTTTGGGCATTGTGCATGGTGCTCATTCATCTGCACTGAGTACGGTGAAGATAGACTACTTTGTTCTACCTCATGACCCAACTCTTCTCGTTAATCTTATCATCGCATTAGTATTCCCTTAAGGTTTTCCCTACTTGTTCTAAGTACTAATCACCACCTAGCTGCCGATAATGTCATCGCTTAGATATAACTCGCTATGAATGGCACACAACATTTTCTTCAATCCTGGATTATGTTGTCCAGCGTTCTCACTAACAACTGAAGTGCTAAATACAAAAATTAAAATAGAATAAGTCATGTGGATTAAAATGGACTACTTGACTTAGTACCAGCTACCATACGACATGAATCATTAAGCACAATACGAGAAGACAACAATAGACAGAAGCTTGATTCATTCATATCTGTAGCCGGTTAAAATCTACATAGGAATAGTTGGCTTAGAACATAACAGGGAGTTGCTTATTATGCTTATTATTCCTACCAGATCAAACAGTGTTATTTACTGCTTCACTAGCCTGGACTGGTTGGGATAATAGAGAACATAACATTGTCTGGCGAGTAACTCCACCGATTAAATGGTGCAGATGCATGCTGTTGGTAAATATGCCTGCTGACAACTATCAAGCCACCCAGTAGGGATTAATGGACTTTCAGATGATGTCAAAGAGACATGTCCAGGACTTTCCCCCAAACCACCGCTCATGCTAAGGTCGACTAGAAGAAACCGATGTGAGCACCCAGTGCCATACCATATTAAGAATCAACCACGCATGATTGATTTGAGATTGAAATGCTAACCTCTGCATTTCCGTACCCGCCCAAGCCATTTTTCTGTTGTTCTTCTACTTTTCCAGGATTGTAGCTTGAAGATGGGCTACAGTTACAGAGAGAGACAGAGAGAGCAGGATGACAATGCTTACGGACTAATACCACCCAGCTAACAGGTACGAGGGATAGCTAATAGATATGGCAGTATGCATACGAAATAACTGCGCCCGCCCTCACTCACATCTATACATCATTACATCCTCGCATTGTCACATTTGACCGAACAACGCGCTCCGTATTCCAGAGATCGCTATATTAAGTGTTAGGTAATCCAAACAATATGTCAGTTAGTTTAGGCAAGTGTAGGCGTGCTAGTTCTGTTCGGTAAGGATTAGTACGTACTAGAGTGATTAAGCTTGCCAGTTGATTAGTTTAGGACATACTCCGTAGAAATTCCATGTTCTAGTCGTATAGGAAAGTCTGATTGATGTCCTATTAGTACTAGTTGAATGCCCGTGCGTTGCTACAGGAAAATGTAAAGTATGTGTACATCTGCTATTTCCTACATTAGCTCCTTATGAGTTGGCACTACCGAAATCATATTTCCTGCAAAACATACTTTTATCTCTTTAGAAAGATCAACAGATGCCCCAAAAAAAATGGAATTGGAAAATCCTCAAACTTCTTCAACAGGACTATTAATGTATGTGTACTACACCAGCCAAGGGATAATTTTTTTGAGAAGATGAAAACAAGTCATTTCTAAGACAACCAACCATTACAGGGAATAAAGTGTGAAGCCAAAAAACTGGTACAACACAAAACTGATCACGGTGATAGAGAGATGAGTATATAATTGGTATGTGAATATTCATCAAGATTCATTTGGTTTTTGTGGAAGTGATAAAGAATTCAAAAGTTATAAAAACATGGTTTTCAACTTTATGAAACACCACGAGAACATCTAAACGATAAATGTTGAATTAATGTTAGCCCATAAATTGTCAGTAAGTTGTGTTTTAGATAGTCCACCATTATTTTTATCCTAATAGTTGGATACCTGTAGGTTTCCACGGATCATAAATACTTACCAAATATTATTTAATTATATACGTCGCATGCATCTTATGACTGTATTGCGATCCATACCATCTTAAGAACGTGCCCCCTCTCTTCTTCACATGCTTTCTCTCTCCTCCCTATTCTCTCCCTGTGCGACTAGGCGGAAGCGTCTTACCTCGATGTGAGGGACGCGTTACGTGTTATATGGAGCAGGGGCGCACCTCCCTGACAGCGCATACATGCGGTAGTTTAGATCTTCTAGGAAGATTACATCTTGGGGAGAAAGAGATAAGAGAGAGGTTACAATATGAGATATGAGATAAGCATTCAACCAACCTACTCTATCTATCTCTATCATGCGCCGGTGTGGGCACAATGAACGTGACAAGTTTGCATGGCTGACACCCTCCCTTAATCACAACTTCATCAAGTTGAGATTATGCTTGAAATCCTCAAAGCTTCTGACAGGTAGGGCCTTTGTGAATCCATCTGCTATTTGATCTCTGGAGTGCACAAATCGAATGTCAAGTTTCTTTTGAGCCACTCTTTCTCCGACAAAATGGAAATCAATCTCTATATGCTTTGTTTTGGCATGGAAAACAGGGTTAGCAGATAAGTATGTGGCGCCCAAGTTATCACACCACAAACAGGGAGCCTTGGCACTTTTCACACCAAGCTCCTTTAGCATGGACTGCACCCATATGATCTCAGCTGTAGCATTAGCTAATGCTTTGTATTCTGCCTCTGTACTTGATCTGGAGACTGTGGCCTGTTTTCTTGCACACCATGAAATCAAGTTAGGGCCAAAGAAGACTGCAAAGCCACCAGTGGAACACCTGTCATCTAGGCATCCTGCCCAATCAGAATCTGAAAAGGCACTCACAAGTGTAGATGAAGATTTGCTGAGATTGAGACCAATATTAAGAGTGTTTTTGACATATCTGACTATGCGCTTTGCAGCAGTCCAATGAACTGTAGTGGGTGCATGAAGGAATTGGCAAACTTTATTGACAGCAAATGAGATATCAAGTCTTGTAAGTGTTAAATATTGAAGTGCACCTACTAGACTTCTGTATTTTGTGCTGTCATCTTGACTCAAGGGTTGCCCTTTTGTAAGAGATAGTTTTTCAGAACTGGACAATGGAGTGGGTGAGGGTTTACAACCTTGTAAGCCAGCTTTCTTCACCAAGTCTGTTGCATACTTTTCTTGGGAGAGATGAATACCATTCTCATGCTTCTTTATTTCTATGCCCAGAAAATAATGCAACTGTCCAAGATCCTTGAGAGCAAACTCTGCACTGAGATCTTTCAAAAGTCCTGTGACAGCCTCATCAGATGAACTTGTAACAATGATATCATCAACATATATGAGAACAAATATGTGTGTGTTGCATTTATTGTAGATGAACAATGAGGTGTCAGACTTAGATGGGACAAAACCAAGTGTTTTCATTTTTTGACTGAGTCGTGAATACCACGCCCTAGGAGCTTGCTTCAACCCATATAATGCCTTATCAAGTTGCACACGTGAGAAGGTGCATTCTTGTTTTCAAACCCAGGAGGTTGTTTCATGTACACTTCCTCTTCCAGAACACCATGAAGAAACGCGTTCTGTACGTCAAGTTGTCTGAGACTCCAGCCTCTGGAAACTGCAATAGACAACACGAGACGAATGGTGGCAGCTTTTACAACGGGACTGAAGGTGTCCTCGTAATCTATGCCATACCGTTGTTTAAAACCCTTTGCCACAAGTCTTGATTTGTAGCGATCTATGGTTCCATCAGATTTTCTCTTGATCCTAAATACCCATTTGCAATCAATAAGATTTTTACCTTTCTGTGGGGGAACCAAGTGCCAGGTTTTATTTCTTTTCAGAGCCATGTATTCTTCATTCATGGCTTTTCTCCAATGTTCATCACCAAGTACTTCTTCAAGTGTATAAGGTTCACATGGTTCACCTGTTGAACAAATCATACCATATTTTGTTACATGTTTGTAATCAACAGGTTGAATTACCCCTTTTTGCAGCCGTGTACGCCGTGGTGACTGCACAGAGGATCTCGTGCTGCGTATAGGAGTTTCTGGACGCGCCGATCCCAAGGAGGATTCGGGAACAGCAGCGGTGTCCAGCGGCTGATCTTCTGTGGCAGGGGAGGAAGCAGCGATGCGCACGGGCGAAGCAGCAGGCGCAGACGATCCGGGCTCATCATTGCCCGTGGCCCCCCTGGCGCCAGCAGCGGAGTCCGCGCCAGCAGTGGTGGGGCTCGCGCCGGTCGGGCGACGCAGGTCGCGCCGCTTGTAGCAGACCGGTTGGACCGGAAAGCGGGCGTGCGTCGAGCCAGTTGGAGGTGGCCACGCGGTGGAGCGGGGTTGGTGCGGGGCGAGGGGCGCGGCGTCAGGCGCAGGAGCGGCCCGGTCAGGCGCAGCCGAGGCGCGGGCGGGCGCTGACTCCGAGGCAGATCCGCGCGGCCTGTCGTCAAACGCGGATCCCGGGGCAGATTCTGTCGGCCCTACACGCACCGATCCCGAGGGGGATTTGTTCCCCGGGCTGGGGCACATGAAATATGGTGCTGTAGCACCGTTTTCTTCAGGATTTTCACCGATTCCTATCGAGTTTCCGTTCCCAGATGCATCTGCACTATCTCCTGTATCATCACACAACTCATGCAGCGTGGTGAGCGGGTTAGTCATCATAGAATCAACACAGTTATCATCCCTTGAATCAAGGCCAGTGAGAGTGGATCGGAGAAGAAGAATTTCTTTGCGAAGCAAGGCACCGGCATTTGGGTGGAGGTCAGAAAACGGAAACTTGGTCTCATCAAAAACTACATCGCGAGAAATGTAGACACGACCGGAGGAGACATCAAGACACTTGACTCCCTTGTGTTGAGCACTATACCCAAGGAACACGCACTGTTTAGAGCGAAACATGAGTTTTCTGGTGTTGTAAGGACGGAGATTGGGCCAACATGCACAGCCGAAAACACGTAAAGAAGTGTAGTCTGGTTTGACATGAAGAAGTCGTTCTATGGGAGTTTCATGATTTATAACACGGCTAGGAAGTAGATTGATGATGTGAACAGCCGTGAGAAAAGCTTCATCCCAGAATTTAAGGGGCATGGAAGCACCAGCTAGGAGAGCTAGACCAACCTCAACGATGTGTCTATGCTTACGTTCGGCTGACCCATTTTGCTCGTGAGCATGAGGGCATGACACGTGATGTGATATGCCAAGTGTTTGGAAAAAGGAATTGAGTTTCTCATACCCCCCCGCCCAGTCGGATTGGACGGCAATAATCTTGCGGTCAAACTTGCGTTCAACAAGTGCTTGGAAGTTTTGAAAAACTTGAAAGACTTCAGACCTCTTCTTGAGAAGATAAATCCACGAGAATTTGCTATAGTCATCAATAAAGCTAACGTAATATGTGTATCTACCAACCGAGCTAGGAGCAGGGCCCCAAACATCAGAAAATATTAATTGCAAAGGTTGAGTAGAAACACTAGTTGATACGGGATATGGTAACTGATGACATTTTGCTCTGTGGCAAGAATCACAAATAGTCTCAATGTTGTGCTCACCAACAAACGGGAGCTTATTTTTCTTAAGCAAACTTTCAACTAAGGAAAAAGAAGCATGTCCTAAATGATCGTGCCATCGTGTGGACGAGACCTTGATAGCACCACAAGCTTGTTTATTTGATCTTCGAAACTCCGGAATCAACGGGTAAAGCCCTCGAACGCATCTACCGCGATAAAGAGTTCTCCTCGTGGCCTGATCCTTAATCAAGAAGAAAGAGGGGTGAAACTGATGCAATGAACGGAGAGAAGATTCTTATTGGCACTAGGAACATGCAAGATTTTCCGAAGATGAATTTTGCGGGAAGGGGTATGAATAACTGAGTGACCTATGTGACGTATGCTCATACCTGCACCGCTGGCTGTATGGATCTGATCCTTCCCATGATATTTCTCACGGAGGGTCACCTTCTCCAGCTCGCCCTTGAGATGATTGGTGGCGCCACTATCGAGATACCAGTTGGTATCCATGCCATAGGAGCCATCGGCAGCCGCCGCCACCTTGTCATCTTCTTCAGATGTCGCCTCGTCCTCATCAAACCGGTACCAACGGTCTTTGGCTGTGTGGCCCGGTTTGCCGCAGATTTGACAGTGAACGGCGTCGGGACGAGACCGGCCAGATCCATTGTGCTGCCCCTGTTGCTGGTGGAGTTGGGACGGCCCGAGCGTGAACCAGAGCCGGTGGCGTTGCTGGAGCCGCCTTGCTTGCCCTTGGGACGAGGAGGACCACGGTGGCGACCTGAGTAGCCACCATGCCCGCGGGTGGCCGCGTTCGCAGATGACTTGAAGCCGCCGCCGGAGTTCTGGAAGTGGGCCACGCGCTGATCGAAGTTGCTGAGCATGGCGAAGAGCTCGTCGAGGGTGACGGGCGTGACGCGGGCGTCGAGTGCTGAGGCCAGGGGCTGGTAGTCCATGTCCAGCCAGTGCAGGATGTAGGAGATGAGCTCGTCGTCCTGGATGGGTTTGCCCGCCGCGGCGAGTTCATCGGCAAGCCCGCGCATGACGGCGAAGTAGGCAGCGACGGACTGGTTGCCCTTTTGAGCGTTGATGAGGGCGGTGCGGATGTTGTTGACGCGGCTCAAGGATTGCGGCGAGAACATGTCGGCCAGCGCCGACCAGAGGCCGTGCGCGGTGGTGATCGCGGTCACCGTGATCAGCACCTCTTTGGAGAGGTTGCTGAGGAGGTAGCCGAGCACCTGCTGGTCCTCCCTGACCCAGATAGGGTGGAGAGGGTTGGGCTCGGACGCCTCCTTCCCATCCTTGTCCTTGGTGACAAGAAGGGGCGCGGGTTCGGGCATGGTGCCATCGGCATAGCCGAAGAGACCTGCCCCTCTCAGCTGGGGCGTGATCTGAGTACGCCAGAGCACGTAGTTCGTGCGAGAGAGTTTCTCCGGAACCTGGCCATTGAGGCTTGCGTGGGAGGTGGCGGAGGAAGACATGGAGGCTAGCGCTAGGAACCCTAGATGAGATTGGAAGAGGAGGCTCTGATTACCATGTGCGACTAGGCGGAAGCATCTTACCTCGATGTGAGGGACGCGTTACGTGTTATATGGAGCAGGGGCCCACCTCCCTGACAGCGCATACATGCGGTAGTTTAGATCTTCTAGGAAGATTACATCTTGGGGAGAAAGAGATAAAAGAGAGGTTACAATATGAGATATGAGATAAGCATTCAACCAACCTACTCTATCTATCTCTATCATGCACCGGTGTGGGCACAATGAACGTGACAAGTTTGCATGGTTGACACTCCCTTCTTCCCCGCTCCTCTCATCCTCCTCCGGCCGGCGACATAGCTAGTCAGATTGGGAATGGGAGGGTAGCTTGGGCTGCTCTTGTATACATTCGTTTTAAGTTTGCTTGTGCCTTAGGGGCGTATGATGTTTTGATGAGAGATGGAGCTACGAAGACCCGCTGTACGAGGCTTGTGAAAAAATATTCAGAAAAACGATTGCTCAAGGAATCGGATCGAACTTGAGATCTCAAGTTATCAGCAAAGGATGCTTGCCACTCAAACAAGTCGCGGCTTGTGATTTTGAACAACACGAATTTTATAAGGATCACACTACAACGTTCATATGTAAAACAGTTTCTGAAAAAATAATCGAAACTTTTCCTCAAAAAAACATGAACAATTTGCACATGCCGAATATTTTTAATAAATCGCAAATGATTTATGTATATAACATGAATTTTTTTATTTTTCCAATCATTTTTTGGGAACCTGACCAATTTTTAAATGCAAATAAGTTTAGATAACAGGTGCCCGACGAGAGTGATACCGTCAGCTAGTTGGGTCAAGGTCTATGTTTTTTTCTCTATTTTTCGTTATTCTTGTCTTTTATCGTTAATTCATTTTCCTCCTTTTTATTTTACTATTCTTTTTGAAAGCAGTTCAAAATTTTGAATATTGTTAGTTTTAAGGAAATGTTTTAAATCATGATTTTTAATTCTTTTTTCGTCAAACATTTATTTAATGCTTTAAATTATTATCCTTTTCCATTTTATTCCTTTGTACTTATTAGTTATGTTAAAAAAATTAAATAACAGTTTTAAGTTCCTATTTAAATTATAATTTTAAATACTTTTTCTTCAAACTTGGCATGGGATGTCTACCATGGGCTTGCCCCACCTCCTGGCAAAAATTCTAGTAATTTCAAGAATGCCCCGAAAACACCATGTTCATCGTAGGGTGTCCAGGTAGGCCAGAAAGCCCCGATTGAGAGCACGTTCTTTCTCGATAACCGTCAAATGACTCCATTCTTTTCCTTGGCTTGTATGACCAATTCAAGGCAGCATGCCAGGTTATTTTTGTTTTCGACAAATTTTGCATTTTCTAGAGTTTTCTTTGTCAAAAAGGGCCAATAAATGGTTGGACGTGTCGCAACTTACCTACACTGTCGGGAATTGTTCAATCCTAGCATGGATGCACCATGGGCACGCCCACCTGCTTGCAAAAGTTTGCGTCATTTTAAGAGTGTCCAAAACTAGAATATGTTCAACGGAGGGTGTTCGGGTAGGTCAGAGGGCTTCGTTTGAGAGCACGTTGTTTCTCGACATCCTTGAATTGGCTCCATTATTTTCATAACCTTATATTACAAATTCAAGGCATCATCCCAAGTTGTTTGGGTTTTCGACTAGCTTTGCATTTTCTAGAGTTTTCTCAGTGAAAAAAGCCCGATAAATGGTCGGACGTGACACAAGTTGCATAATGTATCAAAATTCATTCAAACCTGACATGGATGCCTACCATGGGCATGCCCGTTTGCTCGAAAAAGTTGGGGTTATTTCTTGCATGTCTAAAAATAGACCATGTTCAATGGAGGGATGTTCAGTTAGGCAGTCCGTTTGAGAGCGCATTTTTTGACATCCTTTAGACAACCCAAAATTCTCTTATGAGCTTATATGACCAATTAAAGGCACTGTGCCAAGTTATTTTGATTTTTCGAAAAATCTTACAATTTTCTAAAGTTTTCTAGGTGAAAAATGACCAATAAAAGATTGGACGTGACGCAACTTGCATACGGTGTCGGAATTAGTTCAAATCTGACACGGATGCCTACATGGGCATCCCACCTGTTGGCAAAAGTTGGTGTTATTTCATGCATGTCCAAGAATAAATCATGGTTAAGATTATTGATTTTGGAAAATAAAGTTTGCAAATTTTGAAAATTTTATAGAATTTTAAATAAGCTCATGATTTCAAAAAAAAATCTTGGGTTTTCATAAAAAAATGTAAAATTTGAAAAGAGTTCGTGGTTTGAAAAAAATCATGCATTTGCAAAAAGGTTCATGCATTCGGAAAAAAGTTCAAGGCTTTTAAGGAAGTTCACAAATTTAGGAAAATGTTCACGACTATGAAAGAGTCAGGAATGTAACAAAAAATCATGATTTTATAATGAAGCAAAAAAAATTAAAAAAGAAAGAGAATGAGAAGTAAAAATCGAAGAAAATACCACCTAAAACAAAAGAAAATCCAAACAAGAAAGCCACTATGTGTTTTTAGGGCGTCTGCTATTTGGCATGTATGTCACTCGTTAGTCACCTAGCACGTATCCTAAAGCGGCTGATTTTCTTTTGGGCTGAACCGTTTCAGACTCCTTCCCCACTGATTTTACTCTTTCCTTTTTTTCTTTTTTCCATTTTCCTTTTTCTTTCCCCCCTTTTCTTTTATCTTTATTTTCTTTCTTTCTTTCTTTCTTTCTTTCTTTCTTTCTTTTCTTTTTATTTTTTGCAGACATATTTTCTCAAATCGTGAGGAATTTTTTAGAATCATGAATATTTTTAAACTAGCGAAAATTTCTGAAAATGTGAAAACTTTTCAAATTCATGAAATTTTTTGGGAATTGTGAACATCTTTTAAACCCGTGAATATTTGTTTTGAATCAGCATCCATTTTTTCAAAATTGGGGGAACTATTTTTGTAATTCATGGACATCTTTTTTGCTTTGTACGAGAATTATTTAATTCATGAACCTTTTTTGAAGTGAGGAACATTTTTGTAATTCATGAGCATTTCTAAATTTTGTGAACTTTTTAAAATGCATGAGCAATGTTTAAATTTTTGAAAAAAAAATCAATTTCATAACAATTTTCATCTGCGGCGGTTGCTGTTCTGGTGCACTGGTCCTATGGGGCCTTAGCACGACGACTTCCCGACTGTCAACGGAACAAGTTGTGCCCGACTCCAACGATGGAGGGGTGATGACGGCGTCACGCCTTCGGCTCGCTTCAGTGCTTGTAGTCGTCGCTAGATGGTCTACGGATCTGGATGTAATTTTTATTTCTGATGTTTGTTGTACTGTCATGATTGAAGATGAATAGGTTGGAAATTTTTCGGAAAAAAAAAGTACTCTGTACGTGAGAGTCCATGTTCTAGTTGTATAGGAAAGTCTGATTGATGTCCTAGTAGTATTAGTAATAGGAGTCTCGCCGGTAGGTTTAGACGTGGATTTCGTGTACGTCTAGGAAGTTGTGGGTCGGCTGATTGTGTGTATATATATACACAGCACGGCGCAAGTTTTGTAACAGAGAGAAACCAGAAAAAGAAATAAAGAGGAAGAAAAGAGGGCCCGGCAAGGGCCCTTTGGCTACCAGTTTTTGTGCGCGTGTATTCGTGCAATTTTATGTGATCGATCCTGTAGGAGAATTTCCAACATTAAGTATCAATCCTGAAGCGTGTGCTCGGACCTTCGAGATTTAGGCATCGCGTGGCACCATGTCCTGAAAATTTGTGTCTGTCTACAAGGGGCTTATACTTGATATTGAAATAACATCGATCAACTCAATAGGCATCACATGGGTGCTTGGTAAAATAACATCGTTACTTATGTGTATGAATGAAAAATAATACTATATACATTGTGTTTCTTAGTTTGATTTGTAGCATTTTCGGGATATGAACATTCGTGTGACGATTGTGAGGGATCAATATGGTATTTTGCTGTTTGTTGTGTCTAGGCTGAGTGTACTTCTTAATTCTGCTTGATTTGTGTATATCAGACAAGGATCCTAGCTGCTCCTATTGACCCGTCTTCCATGACAGAGATGCCATTAACGTATACTCCCTCCGCCCTAAAATAAATGTTTCAAGTTTAGTACAACTTTGTAGTAAGTGATTTCATTTTAAACTACGCTAAGGGAGCATCAAGACCATTAGTCGCTGAACTTCATTAGGAGGTAGGATCCACTATGGACCAGAATTGATCACATCAGGGTTTAGCAAATCTGACATCTTCTTTCCGGTGTAACATTTCGTCTCATCGTGTGAACAAACACGTTGATCGCGTTCACGTATCTCATCCCCACATACGCCCTGCCTCGTTTCATACAGATTTACTGGTAAAGGTCAGCCTACTCCGCCGCAGCGCGTGAGATAGCAGACCACGGACTCCGAGACGACACCTTCTCGTGCACGCCAGGGACTCCGTGCTCGTGATCGACCCTAACCCCTCTACAAACCCTACCGCTCAACTTTTTGACCCTCCGCTCGCTTCTCTTAGGCGAAACTCATCTCGCCAAGACCTCCGAGACCGCCTGAAACCCTAGCCGTCGTCATCTTGCTTGCTCGTCGCGACCCCCTTGGTTGGTGGTGGAGATATGGCTATGGCGCTGCGCACCATGGCCGCGAGCCTGAAGCAGAGGATCCCCGCCGCTGTCCAGAGGGGTTTCGCCTCGTCTCGTACTCCGGTTCGCTCCCCATCTCGATTTTCTGCCACCGTCTTAGTCTGATTGATGCAATGCAATCGATTAATTCTGACATGCTGCGTTGCGCGATTAGTCGGGTCCATTCTTCTCCCTCCCCTCCGACGGGAGTTTGTTGCATGTTCTTGTAGTGATGGAGGCGGGGATAGGCCCTCCATACTTACGTTGTTGGGTTCAAATTTCATATTAGCAATCGGAATTTAATCGGCGATAGTCCATGATTTTTGTGTTACTAGAGACACCAGCCAGATGGTTTCTAGTCTCCTCGTGTTCTTAGCAATATAGTTATTTTGCTTAAATTAGCCATATATAGTGAACATTGCTGCAATTTCTGAATGTTCTTCTAGAGTCTTGATTTTGAGATTTTGGATAGATAGATAGATTGTCGCTGCCAGGTTAGTTAAACCTTCTATATTTAGCTTCAGGTTTTTGAACTGAAAATACCAAACTTCAAAATGAACACCACTCATCCAAACAGGATGCAATGCTTGTTTTTGGAATCGTCACGTGAGTACGTGACAACAGACAGATGCAATATAGTATATGTTTTTAGACGGAACTATCAATGTAGTTTCAATTGCTTGGTTGCTAATTCCGTACCAAAGTTTCAGCCTACATTAGCTGTCATCCCATTTTTAATGATGAGTGACTCAACTGTATGTATGTAGGCACCGGCTGATGCTGACCTCGACCGCTTGGGCCCAGAGTTTCAGTAAGGCACTAAACATGCAAGATCGTCATCTGATTGGCTCATTCATTGTGCAATGCATCCTAACATGCATTTTCTTTCCTCTTTCGAAGCCGGATACTGGAGAAGATTGTAGAGCAACAAAAGAAGAGGCGCAGGGATGAGGCCTTGGCCTTTGCTGCTGGCGGAAGTCTTGGAGTACTCACCTTTTTGTTCGGGGTCAGTCGCCTCGGTTGATGGGGCGAGTGAAGGGATCAACGACCGGGATATCTATTTTGCACTCTAGTCTATCTACTGTACCATGCATGTTTATAACTAGCCAGTGTATTCTGTAATTCCTGAGTTGTCTTACGTAAGACCACTACTGTATATGTCTGATGGGGAATGCAGGTTCTGTGGGATCTAATTTCCGTGTTTGTATGAGGGCTATAAATCTGTTGTTATGAGGAATCTATATATAACTGTGTTATTAATCTGTTCCGTTGTGGCATTTTCGTGGTGCGAACCTTCAAGTTATGATTATGAGGGATTGATATGTATTTTGTTGTTTGTTCTGTCTGGGCTGAGTGTACTTCTTAATTCTCCTTGATTTGTGTATGTATCAGACAAGGATCCTAGCTGCTCCTTGGCGACCGTCACCCAGACCCTCAGTGCGACGGAGCAGGCTATGGCATCAGCGGGCACGCACGCCCACCAACTCGGCTCTGCCGGTCCTCGCCTCCCACTTCGTCATCACACCATGGAGTGGCGCTTGGCAGCCCAGCGAGCTCACCTCTTCAAGGGATTCGCAGGGCAGCAGGTTTTCATGAAGAAACTTATGGAATATTCAATGGAGGAGATGGCTATAAGACTACTGGGTAAGTTCTTTCCCTCCCCTCTTATTCTTAGTTCTCTTTTCTTGGTTGATTCCTGATCGACGCATTTGGCAGCACCAAAGTGCAGCAGATCGCCCATCAGTCATATGAGAACTTCAGGAATTTTCTCGGTTCATATTTGTTGGGTAGCATGGTGTTGTTTGTACCTGGCTTCTATGGGCTGAAATTTGCTCTACAACAATTGCATGAACTACTTGTCGAGACATTTTAGCATCTTGCAGATGCAAACATGACGAAATAGAAAGCAAAAGAATATCTTGGCATGCTCGTGGTGCAGGTTCAGGAAGAGATTGGCCTAAGGTGGCTGATTAACAAAGTGTTCTTCAGGACTCGTGCCAAGCATGTGTAAGTGACTTTTCTTGATGTGATATTGTACTTCCTGTGTTTTGTTGTATGATGGTACTAATACTCCATGCCATCATCGTAAAGATCAAAGAACCCCATGCGATGGGGACTAGCGATGAAGCGCGAGTCTTCTCTTCATTGATTTATGCTGAACTAATTTACTTTTATAAAACTTATTTTATCGAAGTATGATCAGAACTACTATATTTATCACATAGACTTAGCAAACTTAGCTGCATATTTCATGTTAGTAAATATTAAAGTGATTTTTGAGTTATGAAATTATATCTTCTTCAATGATAGTACATGGCGACTTAGCTTAAAAATATTATTGCATAGGATATGGGTTTCTTACTTTTTTCCCATCGAAAACATTTGGTTAAGTGCTACCTCTTGAGCACTGCGTTGGTTTTCCCTTAAAGAGAAAAGTGTGATGCAATAAAGCAGCGTACGTATTTTCCTCTGTTTTGAGAACCAAGGTATCAATCCAGTAGGAGACCACGTGTGAGCCACCTCGTACATACACAAACAAATAAGAACCTCGCAACCAATGCAATAAAGGGGTTGTCAATCCCTTCACGGCCACTTGGAAGAGTGAGATCTGATAGAGATAATAATAATAAGATAAATATTTTTGATATTTTTATGATATAGATTGAAAGTAAAAGATAGCAAAATAAAGTAGATGGGAAACTTGTATGATGGAGAATAGACCCGGGGGGCATAGGTTTCACTAGTGGCTTCTCTCAAGATAGCATAAGTATTACGGTTGGTAAACAAATTACTATCGAGCAATTGATAGAAAAGCGAATAATTATGAGAATATCTAGCCATGATCATGTATATAGGCATCACGTCCGTGACAAGTAGACCGAAACGATTCTGCATCTACTACTATTACTCCACACATCGACCACTATCCAGCATGCATCTATAGTATTAAGTTCATAAGAACAGAGTAACGCCTTAAGCAAGATGCACTAGTAGAAAAATTGTCAAACGTGAAGCACATTAGTGCCGGTTTGTATTTGAGCCGGCACTAATGTATACATTAGTGCCGGTTCCAACGGATAGCCGGGCCGCTTTCATTAGTACCGGTTCATGGCGAACCTTTAGCACCGGTTCGTGCCACAAAACGGTACTAATGAGAGTGGTGGCAGAATGTTGTCAGAGTGGGGCCCCTCCAGCACCTTTAGTACCGGTTCGTGCCACGAACCGGTACTAAAGGTCGTCCTATATAAACCCTTCGTCCACCAGCACTCTGTTCTTCCCCCTTTCCCCTCTCCGGCCCTCTCCTCTGTTCTTCCCTTCTTCCTCTCGAGTTCATCACAAAAATTGCCCAAAATTTGTCAAGATTTGAAGGCCCTCATCCATTCAAATGATCACAAAGGTTAGCAACTTTGTCCTTTCATCTCTTGCATTGGTTTATATAGTGATTAATTTGTGAGTTTAGTAATTTGGGAGGATATATATATATATATATGTGCTAGTATTTGATTTATATGCAATTTGAGGTCAAAAATAACACTTAGTTTGCATATGTAGGTGTCATTTACTTAGTGCCTTCTAAATCTCCATCATAGCCACCGTCGATCGCCCGCACCGTCCCGTCGCCGGCACCACCTTGTGGTGAGCCTCTTGTTCATGAAATTTTATATAAAAATTGATGTTTGTGTGATTTGGATATATAGTTACTCGTATAATTATCTTACCCGTACGTTGTTTGTTATACATATAGTGCCATGGTTTTGATATCCGTCCCCATCGGCCCTAGTCCTTGTTATGATTCGGATGTGGTATGTATATTCTCTTTTAAAACTAGTTGCATTTCGTGTTTTTGACAAATTATGCCCATCAAGTTGACATAGAAATTTTTTCTAGGAGGTATCTGAACCGGAAATTCCAACCGACCCTATTGCCGAGAGGTTAAATTTAGTTGAAAGAGAAAACGAGTACCTGAAAGAAAAATTGAAAAGAATTGAGGGGGAGAAGATGGAATTGGAGTTGCATGTTGCTGATGTCGTCGATGATCACAAGATCAAGATGGAGAAAATGCGTTTGAAGATTAGAAAGATTAGAAAATATGCCATCGATAGTGAGGCTTGGTATCATTATGCTGTTGGATCCATTGTTACCTTAGTTGCGATCTTGATCGTATTTGTTGTTGCATTTAAATGCTTTAGCTAGAGAGTTATTTGTTTGTTGCATTTAAGTGTTGTATGAACTTTATGTATGAACTTGTATTAATTTGGTCTATTCGGTGTTGTGTAATGAAGATGAGCCGGCAATGGATGTACGATGACCGATGCTCTCCCCAGTTCGTTGAGGGCGTGCGTACTTTTCTGCTTGCGGCTGAGGCAAACAAGCAGGCGGATGGTTTTATGCCTTGTCCATGTGCTCGCTGTAAGAATGGTCACAATTACTCTACGTCAAGAACCATTCACGTCCACCTGTTTAAGACCGGTTTCATGCCCCATTATAATGTTTGGACCAAGCACGGAGAAAGAGGGGTTATGATGGAAGACAATGAAGAAGAAGAGGACGACGACAGCTATCCTGGCCATGGGTTCCCTGAATACGATGATACAACAATGGGGGAAGAAGCTGAGCCGGTAATGAGGGAAGAAGCTGAGCCGGCAATGCGGGAAGAAGCTGAAGAAGAGGCATCAGATGAGCCCGTTGATGATCTAGGTCGGGCCACTGCCGATGCAAAGAGAAACTGCGCAAGTGATTTGGAGAAGAAGAAGTTGCAGCGCATGTTAGAGGATCACAAAAAATTGTTGTACCCGAATTGCGTAGGTGACAAGAAAAAGCTGGGCACCACACTGGAATTGCTGCAATGGAAGGCAGAGAATGGTGTATCTGACAAGGGATTTAGAAAGTTGCTGGTAATGATAAAGGATATGCTTCCAAAGGACAACGAATTGCCCGAGAGTACGTACGAAGCAAAGAAGGTTGTCTGCCCTCTAGGGTTAGAGGTGCAGAAGATACATGCATGCCCTAATGATTGCATCCTCTACCGCGGTGAGTACGAGGATTTGAACGCTTGCCCGGTATGTGGTGCATTGCGCTATAAGATCTGCCGCGATGACCCTGGTGATGTCGAGGGCCGGCGCCCCAGGAAGAAGATTCCTGCCAAGGTGATGTGGTATGCTCCTATAATACCACGGTTAAAACATTTGTTCCAAAACAAAGAGCATGCCAAGGCGATGCGATGGCACAGAGAAGACCGTAAGAAAGACGGAAAGTTGAGAGTACCCGCTGACGGGTCGCAGTGGAGAAAAATCGAAAGAAAGTACGGGAAGGAGTTTGCAGATGACGCAAGGAGCGTATGGTTTGGTCTAAGCGCAGATGGCATTAATCCTTTTGGGGAGCAGAGCAGCAACCATAGCACCTGGCCTGTGACTCTATGTTTGTATAACCTTCCTCCTTGGTTGTGCATGAAGCGGAAGTTCATTATGATGCCAGTGCTCATCCAAGGCCCTAAGCAACCCGGCAACGACATTGATGTGTACCTAAGGCCATTAGTTGAAGAACTCTTACAACTGTGGAATGGAACAGGTGTACGTGCGTGGGATGAGCACATGGGGGAAGAATTTGACCTAAAGGCGTTGCTGTTCGTGACCATCAATGATTGGCCTGCTCTCAGTAACCTTTCAGGATAGACAAACAAGGGATACCGCGCATGCACGCACTGTTTGGACGGTACTGACAGTATATATTTGGCTAATAAGAATGTGTACCTGGGACATCGTCGATTTCTTCCGAGCAGGCATCCCGTAAGAAAGAAAGGCAAGCATTTCAAAGGTGAGGTGGATCACCGGACGAAGCCTCGCCGCCGTACTGGTGCTGATGTACATGATATGGTCAAGGATTTGAAGGTGGTCTTTGGAAAGGGTCCTGGTGGACAACCTGTTCCGAATGACGCTGACGGACGCGCACCCATGTGGAAGAAGAAATCTATATTTTGGGACCTGCCCTATTGGAAAGACCTCGAGGTCCGCTCCGCAATCGACGTGATGCACGTGACGAAGAATCTTTGTGTGACCCTGCTTGGCTTCTTGGGCGTGTATGGGAAGACAAAAGATACACCTGAGGCACGGGAGGACCAGCAACGTATGCACGGAAAAGACGGCATACATCAGGGTCATGCAAGCTACGCTCTTACCAAAGAAGAGAAGGAAATCTTCTTTGAATGCCTGCTCAGTATTAAGGTACCGTCTGGCTTCTCGTCGAATATAAAGGGAATAATAAACATGGCAGAGAAAAAGTTCCAGAACCTAAAGTCTCATGACTGCCACGTGATTATGAAGCAACTGCTTCCGGTTGCATTGAGGGGGCTTCTATCGGAAAACGTTCGATTAGCCATTGTGAAGCTATGTGCATTTCTCAATGCAATCTCTCAGAAGGTAATCGATCCAGAAATCATACCAAGGTTACAGAATGATTTGGTGCAATGTCTTGTCAGTTTCGAGTTGGTGTTCCCACCATCCTTCTTCAACATCATGACGCACGTCCTAGTTCACCTATGCGAAGAGATTAACGTTTTGGGTCCTGTATTTCTATACAATAGGTTCCCCTTTGAGAGGTTCATGGGAGTCTTAAAAAAATATGTTCATAACCGTGCTAGGCCAGAAGGAAGCATCTCCAAGGGCCGTCAAAATGAGGAGGTCATTGAGTTTTGTATTGACTTTATTCCTGACCTTAAGCCGATTGGTGTTCCTGAATCGCGGCATAAGGGCAGACTGGATGGAAAAGGCACGCTAGGAGGGGAACAAATAATATGTATGGACGGACATTCTCTCACTGAAGCACACTACACAGTTCTACAGAATTCCGCCTTGGTGGCTCCGTATATGAATGAACACAAGAATTTGCTACGCTCCAAACACCCGGAGCGGTCTGATGACTGGATTACACGTGAACAAACCAGGAGTTTCGCCAGCTGGTTGCAAGCACGTACCATGCATGACACCTCTATTGAAGATGACCTGTACTTGCTGTCCCAGTTACCATCTTCGAATATAATGACTTTCAAAGGGTACGAGATAAATGGTAATACATTTTACACGATCGCCCAAGATAAGAAGAGCACCAACCAAAACAGTGGTGTCCGCTTTGATGCAGAAACCAAGACGGGAAAGGAAACATATTATGGTTATATACAGGACATATGGGAACTTGACTATCGACGTGGTTTGAAGGTCCCGTTGTTTCGGTGCAAATGGGTCAATATGACACGAGGCGGGGTAACGGAAGACCCGCAGTACGGAATGACAACAGTGGATCTCAACAATCTTGCGTATGCAGACGAACCATTCGTCCTAGCCAATGATGTGGCACAGGTTTTCTATGTGAAGGACATGTCTACCAAGCCAAGAAAAAGAAAAGATAAGGAAGCGAATGCATCGTACGATGAGTCAAAGCGGCACATAGTTCTTTCTGGGAAGAGAAACATCGTGGGAGTGAATGACAAGACAGACAAGTCAGAAGATTATGAAAAGTTTGATGAAATTGCTCCATTCACAGTGAATATTGACCCGAGTATCCCGTTAAATGATGAGGATTTTCCATGGCTACGACGCAAAGGGACACACGCGAAGAAAAAGTTTCACACCCAAAGATCTGGGATGTGATCGGCTTAACTATCATCACTTTCTTCTGTGTTTCACACCCAGGAGGGAATCTCTGTAATAGTTAGGGTAGCTAGTTATGTGTTTTGGCATTTGAAACGCGAAGAAATTTTATGTGCAAGCAAATTCTTTCATGCATTTATTGATTTTTTCAGCTAAATGACCCTGAAATTGAAAAGCATTTCAAATGAACTCAGAAAAGGATGAAAGTTGGCATGGTATCATAATTTCACCCACATAGCATGTGCAAAAAAGTAGAGAGGGTTACCGCAAAAACTGGATGCACTTCGTGTACAAAATGGACAATCTGTTTCGAAGTATCAGGGTTTCGGACGAAAACTCATCCGTTACAAAGGCATTTCATTTTTAAATAACTTAAGCATTACCAAATTGAATATAATGATAAAACACACTAATATTAAACATAAGAAAAAAGAATCACTGGAAAATGTATTTTTAAAGTTAAGTTATTCACAAACTAGTGATTCACACAAATTTCAAATAATTCAAAATTTAAACTATTCAAATTTAAAAACTACCAGCACTAACTAAAAGTTTCTAAAAACTACCAAAAATATTCACAAAGAAACTCTAAATACAGCAAAAAACAACTAAAAATAAATAAAACAAAATAAATAAAGCAGAAAAGAAAAAACTAAATGAAAAAAGCCCACCTACCGGGCCACAGCGGCCTGCATACGACTAGAAACCCAACCTGTTGTTGGGCCAGGATGCAGGCCCGCAAGCCCAATAGGCCCCACAGGGCAGAGTAGCAGAGGTAGGCCCAGAAGGCCTGCTTTAGAGAGGAGCTCGAGACAGCAACGGCGGCGGGGCTTATAAGTAGGTGTGAGCGCCCTTCGGCTAGCGAGGTGGGACTAAACTTCTGCGCCCCTCGCCTGGCAGCGCACACCCTTTAGTACCGGGTCGTGGCACCAACCGGTAATAAAGGGGGGGCCTTTAGTACCGCTTGGTTCCACGAACCGGTACTAAAGGGGGGTGCTTCCCGCCGCTTGGCCTGGCCAAAACAGGCCTTTAGTACCGGTTGGTGGCTCCAACCGGTACTAAAGGTGTCCCCTATATAAGAAACACTTCGAAAATTTTCAGTTTCTCATCTCCCACTTCTCTCTGCCGCCGCCCCATCCCGCGTCGTCGCCGCCCTTGTCGCGCCGTCCCCGTCGACTCCGCGACGCCCCCGTCCTCGCCGCGTCGTCCCCGTCGACTCTGCGGCGCCCCCGTCGCCGGCCTGTCGCCGCACCGGCCCGTCGCCGTCCCTATTGCCGCACCGGCCCGTCGCCGTCCCCTCGCTTCGCCGTCGCCGTCGCCTTTGGATCGACCTCGCCTCGCCGTCGCCGTCGCCTCGACCTTGCCCGCGCGCGCTGTGAGCCCCTCCCCCGGCCCCTCTCCTCCCTCCAATCGATCAAAGCCACACCGCGTGCCGGCGCCAACCGTAGCGCACACATGCGCGCGCGCGCACACACACACTACATACACACACTACACACACACACTACACGCGCACACACACAATTTTTCTGTTTTTAGCTTTTAGTTTTTTCTGTTTTTCTGTTTTTCATACAAAGTTTTAGATGAATTAATTAGTTAGATTAGATTAATGTCAAATAGTATATAGAAATGTTAGTTATAATATATATAATGTCAAATGTTATAGAAATGTTAGTTATATAGAAATGTTAGAAATTTTGGAAATGTTAGTTTTAGCTAGCTAGATGAATTAGATTAATTTCAAATTGTTAGACGATGATCGATGTTTTTTTAGTTTCTTATATTTTTAGTTATAAAATTTAGAATTTGCATATATGAAATCATCACAATCCATCATTTAAAAAATGTTACTTTACTTTTGCGGCATATAGTATTTGTTGTCGACGATGCCCGGCCCGCATCCTCGCCGTCGACACGTCCGCGACGACGTCCAGCTGACCCATGTCCGCGACGATGTATTCGAGATTATATCTATTATTCGAGACGATGTAATTTGAATACTAAATTGTTTTATATTTCTTTTGGCATAGTTAAATAAAATCTATGGCGGACAATACCGACAGAGAGAGAGAACAGACCATGTTCGATATCATACGCGGGCCAGATGATGATCAGAATGAAGAAGATTTTGACGGCTCCGAATTTCTAAACAACACCGGAGAGGGTGATATGATATTCGATCGCGATGACCGAGAAGATGAAGTCATGAACTACGACGAAGAACATGTTGATCCTGAAACAACAAACACCGGCGAGGTATATATATTTATATAAGCAGGAATCTGGTGATCATCGCATGTTTTAAATGAGTTGAAGATATATTAACGAATCGAGTCAGCAGACTCCCGCTCCTCCAAGTCCACCAACGCGTGAGGCCACTCCTCCTCCTCCAAGTCCGGTAAAGTGTCAGGCCACTCCTCCTCCAAGTCCGACACAGCGTCAGACGTCCACTCCTCCTCCAAGTCCGGCACAACCTCAGGCCACTGCAAGTCCGGCACAGCTTCAGGCCACTCCTCCTCGTCCAACTCAGCCCCGTCAGCCGTCTCCGCCGCCTCAGCAGTCGCAGAAGAGACACCCCGCAGCTATGGTGCGTAGCGGTACGAGTCGAGGTCATAGTACAGGAAGTACAGGCGGAGGCAAGCGATATAAATATGGTCCAAACCTCACTACTCCTCTTCCTGTGAGGGCTTACGACAGGACCGAGGAGCAAACCAATGCCATAGTGCAGGCAAAAGTCGACACCCATTTTGGACCGAAACCGCCACCGCCGCCAAGGGAGAAAGTGCTTGTGGAAGTAGTTGACCACTTCATTCGTATGGCTCAACCACCAGCTCCTAAGCCTGTTGACTCAGACTATGAGCGCCACATCAGGAAGTTACATCGACGACGTCTACAGAAGGAGGCGAGCTCGAGCTCGAGAAAACAACAAGCAGCTGTCAAAAAATGCAGGAAAACCGTTGCCCAGCTGGGAAAACAGGCGGAGCAATCGACCCCCCCCGCTTGTTGTGCCGCCAACAACACGTGACAGTACACGCGCCCAATATTATTGTGGCCAAACAGTTTACGTTCCCGACGTGGGTGATGTGGTAATAACCCAGGAGCATATAATGCAGGCTGAAGAACTCAAGATCACTGTTGGACAACTCCTCGAGATCGAGGACATGCCTGGGATTACAGAGGAGGAAATAAAACGGAAAGATGTCCGGGGCGAACCTTTGGTCGAGCCAGAAGATGTCAACAAGCTCCCAACGAGAATGTATGAATTGCATCAATGGTACATGGACATTACCAAGAGATCCAATCGAGAGTCCCTCATGGTGGATGTCAAGAAGGATGATTACTACCATGAGAAAGCTGTGGTCGTTGAGTATTCTGAACTGTTTCAGTTATACAATCAAGACGCACTCGACAAATCTATCGTCAGTTGCTATTGTTTGTAAGTGATTTCTTTTTGTAATTTAAGTATCAAGCTAGATGTAGTGATCCTTTTGATCAATCATTACCTGTAATTATCCTCACTATATTCTTTTCTGTGGTATTATGCAGGATGAAGATGTATGAAATGAGAAAAGGTGGACGCTATGGCATTGGGTTCATTGACCCAAACACCGTTAATGAATACACATGGAAAATGAGCAAGTATTATGAAAAGCAGGTAGAGGACAGCATGCTAGAGTTCTTGAAGCGTCTCAAATACAATGAAGATATACTACTTTCTTACAACTTCGAGTGAGTCACACTGTCTTGTACTACAAATTCTCTGTTTTTGCCTACTAGCTAGCTACATGTTTTTGCTTACATATGCCCGCTTAATTAAGACATGCAAACGTGTGTGCATGCAGATTTCACTGGATCTTGTGTATCATTAAAGTTGACGCCGGAACAGTTGAAATACTGGACTCGCTACTCAAAGCAAATAGTGACTATAACATCTTGTTTGGGATAGTCAACAGGTAATTTCAATCATTATTAACTATATATCTCGGCCTATTTAGTTCGTTAATTTCATGATATGAACTATTTAATAACCCCTTTATTCATTTTCTTTGTCGGCGGGCAGGGCTTGGGCAAGGTTCATCAGCGTCACGGAAGGCGAATGGAAACCAAAGCTGAAATGGTTTCGATCCAAGGTAAGTAATTAAGTAGTACTAGCTAGCTAGCTAGCTGCCATCTCTTTAATTATCATGCTTGATTAATTATTATCTGATCAAATTAAATTCCATTCTCGTAATAAAGGCCCTGAAGCAGGCGCAGGGGACTGATCTGTGTGCATTCTGCGTTTGCGAGAACATTCGCATGATGGCGTCCGAAAGGAGCAGATCTCAAAGACAGGAATGGGTACGCTTGTCAGAACACTATTCACAATTTTTACACCATTATCGATATCTAGTCACACAACTAATACACATGCATATTGATCTCCTTCTTAATAGTTCAAAGAGGTGCGGGACAAGCTCCTACCAACGGAGCGCGTAGAAGCACTTCAAGAGGAAATAGCGGGATTTTTGCTCGACCAGGTCATAAATCCGAAGGGAGAATACTATTACCCGCTACCGCCCCCATGAACCACTTCCAATTGTCATCGTGCTCCGAAGGCACCAATTAGGCTAATGCCACTGGCTCCGAAGGCAACATGCATATGTAGGAGAAATTGTATATAGCTATACATGTGTGTATGTGTAAATTAATATGGTGGTTTGTGAGACATTGATGATATATATATATATATGATTGGTTCTACTAGAAATTCTATATATATATATGCATAACGTGTACAATGTGTAGTACCGTAAAATACCAGCAAACGAAAAAGAATTAAAATGGAAAACACAAAATTAAATGAAAAAGAAATCATAAAACCAAAAACCCCACAACCATTTAGTACCGGTTGGTGTTACCAACCGGTACTAAAGGGCTACCGGCCCCCGGAGCTGGCTCGTGCCACGTGGATCCCCTTTAGCACCGGTTCGTGCTGAACCGGTACTAAAGGGGGGGGGCCTTTAGTGCCGAAACTTTAGTGCCGGTTCCTAAACCGGCACTAAAGGGTCTTACGAACCGGTGCTATTGCCCGGTTCTGCACTAGTGATGACATGATATAGAGGGATAAACTCATGGAATATGATATAAACCCCATATTTTTATCCTCGATGGCAACAATACAATACGTGTCGTTTCCCCTACTGTCACTGGGATCGAGCACCGCAAGATTGAACCCAAAGCTAAGCACTTCTCCTATTGCAAGAAAGATCAATCTAGTAGGCCAAACCAAATTGATAATTCGAAGAGACTTGCAAAGATAAACCAATCATACATAAAAGAATTCAGAGAAGAATCAAATATTGTTCATAGATAATCTGGATCATAAACCCACAATTCATCAGATCTCGACAAACACACTGGAAAAGAAGATTACATCGAATAGATCTCCAAGAGAATTGAGGAGAACTTTGTATTGAGATCCAAAGAGAGAGAAGAAGCCATCTAGCTACTAGCTATGGACCCGAAGGTCTGAAGTAAACTACTCACACATCACCGGAGAGGCCATGGAGTTGATGTAGAAGCCCTCCGTGATCAATGCCCCCTCTGGCGGAGTTCCGGAAAAGGCCCCAAGATGGGATCTCTCGGGTACAGAAGGTTGCGGCGGTGGAATTAGGTTTTTGTGGTTCTCCTGGATGTTTGGGGGGTATGTGGATATATATAGGAAGAAGAAGTACGTCAGTGGAGCAGCGAGGGGCACACGAGGGTGGAGGGTGTGCCCAGGGGGGTAGGCGCGCCCCTCTACCTCGTGGCCTCCTCGGTTGTTTCTTGACGCCCACTCCAAGTCTCCTGGATCACGTTTGTTGAGAAAATCACGTTTCCGAAGGTTTCATTCCGTTTGGCCTCCGTTTGATATTTATTTTCGACAAAACTCTAAAATGGGCAAAAGAAACAGCAATTTGGGTTGGGCCTCCGGTTAGTAGGTTAGTCCCAAAAATGATATAAAAGTGTAAAATAAAGCCCATTAACATCCCCAAGTTTAATTCCTGCTCGTCCTCGAGTAGGTAAATGATAAAAAAGAATATTTTTTATGTGGAATGCTTTCTAACATATTTCTCAATGTAATTTTTCTTTATTGTGGCATGAATGCTCAGATCTGAAAGATTCAAGATAAAAGTTTAATATTGACATAAAAACAATAATACTTCAAGTATACTAACTAAGCAATCATGTCTTCTCAAAATAACATGGCCAAAGAAAGTTATCCCTACAAAATCATATAGTCTGGCTATGCTCTATTTTTACCACACAAAATATTTAAATCATGCACAACCGCGATGACAAGCCAAGCAATTGTTTCATACTTTTGATGTTCTCAAACTTTTTCAATCTTCACGCAATATATGAACGTGAGCCATGGATATAGCACTATATGTGGAATAGATTGGTGGTTGTGGAGAAGACAAAAAGGAGAAGATAGTCTCGCATCAACTAGGCATATCAACGGGCTATGGAGATGCCCATCAATAGATATCAATGTGAGTGAGTAGGGATTGCCATGCAACGGATGCACTAGAGCTATAAGTGCATGAAAGCTCAACAAAAGAAACTAAGTGGGTGTGCATCCAACTTGCTTGCTCACGAAGACCTAGGGCAATTTCGAGGAAGCCCATCATTGGAATATACAAGCCAAGTTCTATAATGTAAAATTCCCACTAGTTTATGAAAATGATAACATAGGAGACCCTCTATCATGAAGATCATGGTGCTACTTTGAAGCACAAGTGTCGAAAAAGGATAGTAACATTGTCCCTTCTATCTTTTTCTCTCATTTTTTTTCTTTTTTTATTTGGCCCTTCTTTTTTTGGCCTCTTTTTTTCCTTTTTTTTTCTTATTTTTCGTCCGGAGTCTCATCCCGACTTGTGGGGGAATCATGGTCTCCATCATCCTTTCCTCACTGGGACAATGCTCTAATAATGATGATCATCACACTTTAATTTACTTACAACTCAAGAATTACAACTCAATACTTAGAACAAAGTATGACTCTATGTGAATGCCTCTGGCGGTGTACCGGGATGTGCAATGATGCATGAGTGACATGTATGAAGAGTTATGAACGGTGACTTTGCCACAAATACGATGTCAACTACATGATCATGCAAGCAATATGACAATGATGAAGCGTGTCATAATAACGGAACGGTGGAAAGTTGCATGGCAATATATCTCGGAATGGCTATGGAAATGCCATAATAGGTAGGTATGGTGGCTGTTTTCAGGAAGGTATATGGTGGGTTTATGGTACCGGCGAAAGTTGCGCGATACTAGAGAGGCTAGCAATGGTGGAAGGGTGAGAGTGTGTATAATCCATGGACTCGACATTAGTCATAAAGAACCCACATACTTATTGCAAAAATCTATTAGTTATCGAAACAAAGTATTACGCGCATGCTCCTAGGGGATAGATTGGTAGGAAAAGACCACCGCTCGTCCCCGACCGCCACTCATAAGGAAGACAATCAATAAATAAATCATGCACCGACTTCATCACATAACGGTTCACCATACGTGCATGCTATGGGAATCACAAACTTCAACACAAGTATTTCTGAAATTCACAACTACTCAACTAGCATGACTCTAATATCACCATCTCCATATCTCAAAACAATTATCAAGTATCAAACTTCTCATAGTATTCAATGCACTTGTATGAAAGTTTTTTTATATTATTCCTAAAGCGAATTTCCATGTTGTTCTAAGGGACTCTCAAAATAATATAAGTGAAATATGAGAGATCAACTATTTCTATAAAATAAAACCACCGCCGTGCTCTAAAAGATATAAGTGAAGCACTAGAGCAAAAACTATATAGCTCAAAAGATATAAGTGAAACACATAGACTATTCTAATAAATTTCAAATAATGTGAGTCTCTCTCAAAAGGTGTGTACAGAAAGGATGATTTTGGTAAACTAAAAAGAAAAGACTCAAGTCATACAGGACGCTCCAAGCAAAACACATATCATGTGGTGAATAAAAATATAGCTCCAAGTAAAGTTACCGATAGACGAAGACGAAAAAGGGGATGCCTTCCGGGGCATCCCCAAGCTCAGGCTTTTTGGTGTCCTTGAATTTTGCCTTGGGGTGCCATGGGCATCCCAAGCTTAGGCTCTTTCCACTCCTTGTTCCATAATCCATCAAATCTTTACCCAAAACTTGAAAACTTCACAACACAAAACTCAAAATAGAAAATCTCGTGAGCTCCGTTAGCAAAAGAAAACAAAACACCACTTCAAGGTACTGAATGAACTCATTCTTGATTTATATTGGTGTTAAACCTACTGTATTCCAACTTCTCTATGGTTTATAAACTCTTTTACTAGGCATAGATTCATCAAAATAAGCAAACAACACACGAAAAACAGAATCTGTTAAAAACAGAACAGTCTGTAGTAATCTGTAGCTAACGCAAACTTATGTAACCCCAAAAATTCCAAAATTAATTGCTGGACGTGAGGACTTTATCTATTAATCATCTGCAAGAATAATTAACTAAATAACACTTTTTAAATAAAAATGGCAGCAATTCTCGTGAGCGCTAAAGTTTCTGTTTTTTACAGCAAGATCAAAAAGACTTTCCCCAAGTCTTCCCAACGGTTCTACTTGGCACAAACACTAATTAAACAAAAAAAAACACAACCAAAACAGAGGTTAGATAATTTTTTCATTACTAAACAGGAGCAAAAAGCAAGGAATAAAAATAAAATTGCGTTTCCTCCCAACGAGCGCTATCGTTTAACGCCCCTAGCTAGGCATAAAAGCGAGGATAGATCCAGGTATTGCCATATTTGGTATGAAATCCATAGGTGGCTCTCATAATAGATTCATACGGTAATTTAACTTTCTTTCTAGGTAAGTGTTTCATGCCTTTCCTTAATGCAAATTGGAATTTAATATTCCCTTCCTTCATATCAATAATTGCACCAATCGTTCTAAGGAAAGGTCTACTAGGAATAATAGGACATGAAGGATTGCAATCTATATCAAGAACAATGAAATCTATGGGCACATAATTCCTATTTGCAACAATAAGAGCATCATTAATTCTTCCCATAGGTTTCTTAATGGTGGAATCCGCAAGATGCAAGTTTAAAGAACAATCATCAAAATCACGGAAACCTAGCAAATCACATAAAGTTTTTGGAATCGTGGAGACACTAGCACCCAAATCACACAAAGCATAACACTCATGATCTTTAATTTTAATTTTTATTGTAGGTTCCCACTCATCATAAAGTTTTCTAGGGATAGAAACTTCCAACTCAAGTTTTTCTTCAAAAGATTGCATCAAAGCATCAACGATATGTTTCGTAAAAACTTTATTTTGACTATAAGCATGAGGAGAATTTAGCATGGATTGCAACAAGGAAATACAATCTATCAAAGAGCAATTATCATAATTAAATTCCTTGAAATCCAAGATAGTGGGTTCATTCCTCTCTAAAGTTTTAACCTCTTCAATCCCAATTTTATCAATTTTAGCATTAAGATCTAAAAACTCCGAATCACTGGAATGCCTTTTAACTAAAGTTGACTCATCTCTAGTCCCATCATTATCAAGATTCATATTGAAAAACAAAGATTTAATAGGGGACAAATCAATAAATTTTAGATCTTCATCCTTATTATCAGGAAAACTAGAAGAACATGCTTTCACAAAACAATCTTTCTTAGCACGCATCCTAGCGGTTCTATCTTTGCACTCATGAATGGAAATTCTCATGGCTTTGAGAGACTCATTGATATCATGCTTAGGTGGAATAGATCTAAGTTTCAAAGAATCAACATCAAGAGAAATTCCATCCATGTTCCTAGCCAAGTCATCAATCTTAAGCAATTTTTCTTCAATCAAAGCATTGAAACTCTTTTGCAAAGTAATAAATTCTTTAATACTAGATTCAAAATCAGAGGGCATCTTATTATAATTTCCATAATAATTGTTGTAGGAATTACTATAATTATTAGAGGAATTACTATGAAACGGCCTGGAATTAAAATTATCTCTATACGGGTTATTACCAAAATTGTTCCTACCAACAAAATTCACATCCATAGATTCATTATTATTCACAATAAAAGTAGACAAAGGCATATCATTTGGATCAGTGGGGGCACTCTTATTAGCAAACAATTTCATAAGTTCATCCATCTTTCCACTCAAAACATTAATCTCTTCAATTGCATGCACTTTTTTACTAGTAGATCTTTCAGTGTGCCATTGAGAATAATAAACCATAATATTATGTAGGAGTTTGGTAGCTTCTCCTAAAGTTATTTCCATAAAAGTGCCTCCCGCGGCCGAATCTAAAAGATTTCTAGAAGCAAAATTTAATCCGGCATAAATTTTTTGTATAATCATCCATAAATTCAAACCATGTGTAGGGCAATTACGTATCATTAATTTCATCCTCCCCCAAGATTGTGCAACATGTTCATGATCAAGTTGCTTAAAATTCATAATATCATTTCTAAGAGAGATGGTCTTAGCGGGAGGAAAATACTTAGAGATAAAAGAATCTTTGCACTTATTCCATGAATCAATACTATTTTTAGGCAAAGACGAAAACCAAGCTTTAGCACGATCTCTAAGCGAAAACGGAAATAGCTTAAGTTTAACAATATCATTATCCACATCTTTCTTCTTTTGCATATCACACAAATCAATAAAGTTGTTTAGATGGGTAGCAGCATCTTCACTAGGAAGGCCAGAAAACGGATCTTTCATGACAAGATTCAGCAAAGCAGTATTAATTTCACAAGATTCAGCATCGGTAAAAGGAGCAATCAGAGTGCTAATAAAATTATTATTGTTGGTATTGGTAAAGTCACACAATTTAGTATTATCTTGAGCCATCGTGACAAGCAAGAAATCCAACACACAAGCAAACAAGAAACGAGCAAAAGATGTAAACGGGAAAAGAGAAGGGGAACGGAGAAGAGAGGGCGAATAAAACGGCAAGGGTGAAGTGGGGAAGAGGAAAACGAGAGGCAAATGGCAAATAATATAATGCGGAGGATAAGAGTTGTGATGGGTACTTGGTATGTCTTGACTTGGCGTAGATCTCCCCGGCAACGGCGCCAGAAATCCTTCTTGCTACCTCTTGAGCACTGCGTTGGTTTTCCCTTGAAGAGGAAAGGGTGATGTAGTAAAGCAGCGTAAGTATTTCCCTCAGATTCTGAGAACCAAGGTATCAATCCAGTAGGAGACCACGCGCAAGTCACCTCGTACCTACACAAACAAATAAGAACCTCGCAACCAACGCGATAAAGGGGTTGTCAATCCCTTCAAGGCCACTTGCAAGAGTGAGATCTGATAGAGATAATAATAATAAGATAAATATTTTTAGTATTTTTATGATATAGATTGAAAGTAAAAGATAGCACAATAAAGTAGATGGGAAACTTGTATGATGGATAATAGACCCGGGGGCCATAGGTTTCACTAGTGGCTTCTCTCAAGATAGCATAAGTATTACGGTGGGTAAACAAATTACTATCGAGCAATTGATAGAAAAGCGAATAATTATGAGAATATCTAGGCATGATCATGTATATAGGCATCACGTCCGTGACAAGTAGATTGAAATGATTCTGCATCTACTACTATTACTCCACACATCGACTGCTATCCATCATGCATCTAGAGTATTAAGTTCATAAGAACAGAGTAACGCCTTAAGCAAGATGACATGATGTAGAGGGATAAACTCATGCAATATGATATAAACCCCATCTTTTTATCATAGATGGCAACAAAACAATACGTGTCGTTTCCCCTACTATCACTGGGATCGAGCACCGCAAGATTGAACCCAAAGCTAAGCACTTCTCCCATTGCAAGAAAGATCAATCTAGTAGGCCAAACCAAATTGATAATTCGAAGAGACTTGCAAAGATAAACCAATCATACATAAAAGAATTCAGAGAAGAATCAAATATTGTTCATAGATAATCTGGATCATAAACCCACAATTCATCAGATCTCGACAAACACACCGCAAAAGAAGATTATATCGAATAGATCTCCAAGAGAATTGAGGAGAACTTTGTATTGAGATCCAAAGAGAGAGAAGAAGCCATCTAGCTACTAGCTATGGACCCGAAGGTCTGAAGTAAACTACTCACACATCACCGGAGAGGCCATGGAGTTGATGTAGAAGCCCTCCGTGTGATCAATGCCCCCTCTGGCGGAGCTCCGGAAAAGGCCCCAAGATGGGATCTCTCGGGTACAGAAGGTTGTGGCAGTGGAATTAGGTTTTTGTGGTGCTCCTGGATGTTTGGGGGGTACGTGGATATATATATAGGAAGAAGTACGTCAGTGGAGCAACAAGGGGCCCACGAGGGTGGAGGGCGTGCCCAGGGGGTAGGCGCCCCCCTCTGCCTCGTGGCCTCCTCGGTTGTTTCTTGACGCCCACTCCAAGTCTCCTGGATCACGTTTGTTGAGAAAATCACGTTCCCGAAGGTTTCATTCCGTTTGGCCTCCGTTTGATATTCCTTTTCAACGAAACTCTAAAATAGGCAAAAGAAACAACAATTTGGGCTGGGCCTCCGGTTAGTAGGTTAGTCCCAAAAATGATATAAAAGTGTAAAATAAAGCCCATTAACATCCAAAATAGATAATATAATAGCATGGAGCAATCAAAAATTATAGATACGTTGGAGACGTATCATTAAGCCAAATTTCATTAGATTGGGGAAGAAACAACAAACCAAAAAAAGACATTCATTGATTAATTTTTTGCCAAATAGATGGATTTTAGATATCTATGTATATGATAGTATGTATGGTTTTGTATACTTAAATATCTTTCAAGATAGGTCTAAAACGTAAAATCTAACAAATATCTTGGCAAGTTGCATGTTTCTATCTTAGGTGTGCACAAAATTTTCTAGGTATAAGGTGTCTACAAAGGGGTTTATACTTGGTATTGAAATAACAATGGTCAACTCAGTAGGCATCACGTGGGTGCTTGCTAAAATAACATCGTTACTTATATTTATGAATGAAAATATATATTATATTTATTCGGTTTTTCATTTTAATTTGTGTTAATTCAACCTAGATATATTTCATTCATTAGAAAATCACATCAAAAGATAGAATCACAAATTGTATATGTTGTATTGTCATACTATAGGAAGTTTTGGTTCCTCCTATAAACATCAATTAGACCCTACAACTCCCTAGGCGAGTACCCTCGCTGCTCTACTCTAGGGCTTGCTCTGACTTGAATTTTGACAGGGATGTTGATACTATTAGATACTGGTTGTAGTACTGTCATTATCTATGCAAATCTCAATTCATAGAATATCCCTTTCTTTATTCCAAAAGGGAAGTAAAAGTGGATCATGATTTATGTGTTGAGATAGCAAACATAAGACCTCCCATAGTGGGTAGCATCATAATTTAGTATCATGTATAGGATATTGCCTCTACAGTGCATCATATTTTTTGTCCAAGTTTAAAAGGTCATCCGGTCAAATTGTGGATACTAAGGCAATATTAATTCCACATACCACAAATCAGTGAACATGCAACAAACAACAAAGCTTCTCCCAAATACTCTAAAAGTCACTTCCTAATTACTTGCATGCAACAAAGTATAATCATATGGCATGCATGAGTAGTTATTTCCACTACGTGCACTGGAAGGACAATCAGAGCTCTCACATGCATCCACGGTTTTGTTCTCGGCAGAAGATAATGGAAAACGCATATGCACGTGGGAAAGGGGCTGCATAGACTACAAGATTTAAGGGCATTCCCGATGCTTATCTCTTAGCATGGTATCATAGACAAAATATTGATGTGGCACTATATTTAAAGAGCAGAGAGAGGGGAGTTATATGTTAGTGCAGATACAACTCTTAGCTTTTCTTTCCTTCTATGCAACATAATTAAATACTCTGATCTCGTGTGGCATATTTTCTTTTTTTTTCTCCTTTTGTTCTCTCCACAACTAGGCCACAAGGTTGATATGCATACATGGTTCCCAAACTAATTAAATGCAACATCGCTTAGATACAACACCCAAGAGAAAATGCATTGGGATGGTTGTCTCTAATACTTTTCACCACCTAGGATAACGAGTTAAGAGTAGATGCATTGTGAGTGCCCTAATCACCCATCCTACAATTAGCGAATAGAACATCGAACGGACGGGTGAAAACCTACGCCAGCCTAATAGGAGCGAACGCATGCTGGCTCGTTGGTCCTTTAAATCCGGGCGGATGGAGTAACATAGGTTGGTATTTTAGATGAACTTATTTATTACTTTGTACGACTCTTACTAGCACATCATTTATTATGATACGATATCATGGTATGAGACTATTATTCTCTCTTTCCCCATCTAATGATATGTCATGTTATTAGTATGCCTAGTTAGCATTGCATGGGATTACATGATGCCACTGTATTATACACCAATGTGAGTGGTCTAATAGTGAAAGTACATCAATAAGAATAATATCATTGATGCTAAAAGATAGGCATATTGGAAGACATGAATATTAACCATGAAACTTTGCAAGGATAACAAAAAGAGTCCACTTGTTGTAGAGATGTGACACACTTAAGAAGAATACAGAGAAGATGGTCAAACCATACCATCTCTATATCATAGAAGAACATACAAATGCTTAATATACCTATTCTTGGCCATGCATGATGATGTTTTACAACCCTTGAAATGGCATCACGAGAAATACCAAGGAAAATGAATATATACTTTTAGACGATACATTGATGTTTGGGTCTCTATACAAGTGTTGGATATATATGTTCCTTTTAGATGATTCACTATATTGCCCAATATTTGAAACATAATTTAAGGATTTGGTCATTCATTTTTCAAGAACATGGACTTCTAGAAATAACTCGGAAGAAAACTTGGATTCCAAAATGGGCCTTATAGAATCATCGACAACACCTCATACCGCATTCTCCATATCTCCATTCGGGGATCCTCTCTAAAACTTGTATCATATTTATTTCCACTTGAGTAATCACTCTCTTTCTTTTTATTCCCCATATAAGATATGTTTGAAGTCAAACTTCATAAAGTTTAACCAACTTTATAGGAAAAATATCAACATTCACATCACAAAATCAATATCATTAGATCAATCATAAAATTAATTTCCATATTGTATAACTTTAGTGTTGATATTTCCTAATGTGAATTCGGTCAAAATTTACGTAAGTTTGACTTTAGCAAATCGTATATGCAGATTAAAAAGAAATGAATTGAGTGATTCATATATGTTCCACTCTTTTTATATTATGTTTTATAAATGTGTTGCAGCAAACAACATAGTTTTAGCACAAGTACATAATATCTTGTAATGGTTTCTAGTATTCCTCATGCTAAAGATACCACATCCAAAATACTAATCAACATCATAATAGTTAGTACGTGATAAAACGTCATAATAAATTAGAGCCTAATAATTAGCATGGCTTAGCATCCAAAATATATATCAATAATTATCGCCAAAGTACCATACAACAATAGCCTCGCTCAATCTCTTACAGCATTTAGTATGGATTAGGAAACTAGATTAGAACTAGGGATAGGGAGACTCAAGCACCTCCCAAAGATGGGGAGCCCTTCTTCATGGGGAACAAAATGTGTGCTCCAAGTTTAATTGAAACTTAAGGGCATGGTCGGAACCTCTCCACACTTCTCCAAATCTTCAAATCTTGCTTCTCTCACTAGCTTCTGGCTCCTCCTGCCGATAAGTGAGCGTTCAACATGAGTTGCGGCTTCTCTCAGCGCATGTTGGGCTGGCAACCCAGCTGGGGTGTTTCTAGCCTGTCTGGAAGCACTTTGGGCTAGCTAAAACCAGCCCATCAATGTTGAGGGAAATAGTAGAGGATCGTATCGATTCGCTAGAGACACGAGGGGATAGATGACAAAACATATTGATTAGATGAATCAATTTCTTTAGCGTTGGCCATTTTGATATAAATATAGACAACTCCAGCTCTTTAGTTTTGCGAAGTTGGGCTTGCACCGCTTCTCCTTTTTGCATGTAGGGAGTGTCGAGCTTTGCAATTCAGCTTCCTGGAGCTCAAACATTCGGCCCAACTTTGATCGTGGAGTTTGTGGAGCCAGGATTTGGAGAGGATCTGAACAGGCCCTAAGACACCGCAATAACTACAAACATATTACAATAATTCAACTATCGTATAGTCAAACAGGAAGCATCATTGATCTTGTAAAAAAATATGCAATAAATACATGTCAAGAGCACAAAGCGACATATGTCCAATGCAAGCTCAGGAGGAAACGCCTTCCACTCCATAAGATCATTTGCTCTCCACCCGAAGATCTAAATAGTGCAACACAACAATGCAACATTAGAACATTGTAACAATGTTGCTACGGCATGCATTCAGCAAGCGACACTACAACAGAAGTATAGTAGTGGCCCTGTAGCACGACTGCAGTTTGAGAGAAAGAAAACTGCAAAATGCAACATGGGATGAAGTACACCACACACAAAAACACGATTGATGACCCATATAGAATATCTAAAAATAGAACAACTGCACTATGGCATGAGCAATAAGTACACATGAATACCCTTCCACTGAAGCAGCTCCTCCTCGACGGAGTGCCCACCTTATCGCTAAGTGCAACATTCCCTATTTCGCCTTAGCATTCGCCTGATGTAGGCGAGGAACAAATGGATCGAGGGCGGCCTTCACCGGTATGAGGGCGAGCCCAACCGCATCGTAAGGCTGCTACCAAGGTACACATCCTCACAGCCTCCTCCAGCTGGTGACGCAAAAAAACCACACACTCCGGAAATAACTTACATATCATAACTTATTTAGTATGTTGTTGACATATGCTTGATGGCATGTGATTGCAGAAGGTGGCGACTTTCTAGCATATCATGTGGCCATGCAATTGCATGTTGCATGTTAGAGGACTGGCCGTGTGACGTTGGTGCTTAATTGTTGCACTGTTGATAATTACCTTTAGGCATGGTACAACCTAGTGCACTGAGAGACTGGTCTCACTAGGAGGAAATAAGTGGGTTGAAGTTCATTGATGTATATTAAATAAATAAGTTAGTAGATCAAGAAGGAAAAGGAAGAGGGCGCAAAAGAGAAGAAAAAAATGGTGCTAAACGTATTACGTACTAAGCATGGAGTGAACATGCATTGTTCCACATGTGGTATGCCAAATCACAAAATAGGCACACCAAGTACATGCAGAATGTAGCTGCAAATTAAGAAGTTGCAGAGGAAGAAGAAGATGCTTCACCAATTCTACAAGTATGTATTTCTTCATAAATTACAATGCTTGGATCACTTGTTTGCTAATTGCAGAGTATAGAAGAATGTGCAGAACATAAGGCTTCACAAAGCAAACCATACTCCCTCTATCCATATATATAGGGCCTCATGTACTTTTTGAGGATAACTTTGACCACATATTAGAGCTATAATTTATGACATGCAAGTTACACAAAGCATACAGTCGATTTCGTACGTGAAAGGAGCTTTCAATGATATAATTTTCATATTATACATCTCATACACTATTAACCTTATCAATAGTCAAAGAGAGTCTCGAAAAATGCATTAAGCCCTACATAGATATAGATGGAGGATCCAATTAATGTACCTGGAAACATGGGGTAACTAACTTATCTCATTTCCATAGTACATTAATGATTAACTTATTGCTTTTCAATAATACATCAACACCAGTTTTTCTTTTACATGAGAGGAACTATGTAGTACTTGACAGGACATATGGTCCTTTTCCACAAGAAAACTCTTTTGTGGCTTCTGCTAGGACAGACGTGGTAATCAAAACAATTATCTGGGACAAAGCCACTAAATAGTCTAGCCAGATAGTATGAGGACAAGATCTTGGTTATAGAATCACTTTTCCCATACTTAAGCAAAACATAATGGTATGAATCGTGACCAGCCACTTGATCCTGGGTCAATGTTGACAACGTCGTTTGCTTCCTCAAAACGAGCGGAGCAGCGCCCATGCGTGTCTCCTGCAACAACTTGGCGGCAGGGGATTATTTGGTTAATTTGCCCGCATAGGCCTACGAGAACATTTGTGTTCATTACAGAGGTTTTCTTTTTTGTTGCAAAAGAGCGGAGTAGCCCTGAATGTTCCTCCTATCAAGCTGGTGTTCACATGTCGGTTCAAGGTTGATTTGTACCTCCAGTGAATATAAAAACCAAACTGCGGTAGACGTGGTACATGTTTTTGAATATTTTGTATCAAACTGAACCCACCTGCTAAGTTTAGAAATGATTTCTTTTTTTGCTGGGAAAACGAAGAAAGCTTCCACAGTGTTGCGCTTTTGTTTTCTTTCCCTATGCTCCCATTTTTCAGCAATTCAGTGGAATTTTTTATTCACTTCGGATGTAGGAGCACTATTAAACATGCAAACCACAATATATATGACCATGTCCATGCACACTCGCTACAAGCATTCCACAACAGTTTTTTTCTCTATTGTGTACTGTGTTACAAAACGAATTGTAGGGATTCGGTGAAGCACCATGACAATTTCTGAGATCCTTTGACCAGCAAACACAAAGATTATAAGTTGACTCCTTCAAAAGAGTGGGCTTCATATTCCCTTGCGAGACCGGCCCCCTCTCCCTTCGTATGTCGCTCCGACGACATGAGGTAGCGGGGCCCCAATGCTTTGACAACAGTTTTTTCTCTATTGTCTACCGTGTTACAAAACGAATTGTAGGGATTCGGTGAAGCATCATGACAATTACTGAGATCCTTTAACCAGCAAACACAATCATTATAAGTTGACTCCTTCAAAAGAGTGGGCTTCATATTCCCTTGCGAGACTGGGCCCCTCTCCCTTCGTCGGTTGCTCCGACGACATGAGGTAGCGGGGTCCCAATGCTTCGACAACGGGAGGTGGTGGTAGGGTTAAATTAGTTTTAGTCTCTTGTAAGGGTGGTTTTTTATGGTTTCGCGCTAATTAATATATGGCCTTTATTCAAAAAAACTAAAAGAGGAGTTTTTGTCTGACTCGAAAAGAATTGATGCACATAAGAAATCCGGTGTAGTGCTACCTCCACGTATACCGGACGAGGGGTGGACTATGCACGGGTGTGCAGCGGCACAACGTTGATACCCCCACGGTTGCACGGGGCAGGTGCAACCGTGTGAGGACCACAATGTGCCTTAGTACTATTGTGCATGTGGGGATCAGCCCCGTCGTTGGTCTCGCAATCGGTTTCATCACCATGCACGACATTTACGGTATCTGGTTGTATCCCCTCTTTGGCTTATACCTCTTTTTCGAGCCTCGGTTACATGGATATGGTCATAGACCAGTAGATGCGCACAACATAAAACACCATATGCACGCACGCACACCACTATACACACCTGCTATGTACCAACCAAAATCTACAACCTATACACACTTGACACGTGTTGAGAAAATTTCGAAGACATCCAAACCCGTGAACAACGGGTACATCATCATCCGTGTCCTGCAGACATGTGAGGTACCTGCAAGGGGAAAATATCATAGATGAGACACCCACATCGATCCCATGGATCGATCTTGAGCAGGCTGGGTGGCCACTGTGAACCCCAACCATCGAGCCAAGGCTTGTCCTCTTTGGCCTATACCTCCTGGCTCCTGTTCGCTATGGTTGTGACTTGTGTAGAAAATCTGTTTGACAAGATAAGGGAATGGTATATACTCCTAAAAAAGGCGAGTGATCTGCGCCGGCCCAAATTTGGGCCGGTCGCACCCTGCCCGTCAGATCTTCCCACCCCTTAGCCGTCAGATCCCCTCTCGTCCTCAACCTTCAACCTTCGCATGCGAGTCAACATGCAGCGGTGTTCTCCCCCCACCCCACCCCACCCCGGCACCCCGTTGAGCGATCCTTCTCCCATCGCCTCCTCTCGCCGGTCGTCCTCGCTGTTCGTCCTCGCCGACTATCCTTGTGGCGGGCTCAGTCCTCGCCGGCCGAACTCGTCGCCAGCTTCACCCATGCTCTCGAGCATCCCCCACCTATGGGGCACACACGCCATGGCAAAAGCTTCAACCGAGGCTTCAAACAGCACAGCAAATCAGAGAGAGATACAACTGTTGACATAGAATGCTTCAAACTTGTATGAAAAAAGCTTTAACCAGATGATAGAGAGAGCTTTCCTCGTCGGTGCGCGACGACATTTGAAACTTTTCTTTTCACTGGTTGAAGCTTTTTTCGTCGCATGTTGCAGCTTTCACTGTTCATGGTTGTAGCCCTTTACCGTTCATGGTTTGTAGCATTTGTTGCCGCCCGGCCGTCGTGGCTTTGAAGCTTCTTGTTAAATGGTTGTAGCAAATGAAGACACCGGTTGCATAAAAAAGTCCTCGCCGTCGCCGGTCGCATCTAAGTTGTAAAGCATCATGGCCTCGAGAATGGATGTAGCCAAAATTATTCGGTAGTAGCAAAAAATTGAGACGGATGAAGCAAAAATGTCGTCCTTGCCATCGCTGGTCGCATCTAAGTCGTAAATGAATGTAGCAAAAAATTATTCGGTAGTAGCTTCTTCTATCGCCGGTTGCAGCAAAAGAACATGCGGCTCAGGTTCACCATCATCGTTGCTCCTCCGCCCCCCCCCCCCCCCCCCCCCCCCCCCCGGTCGCTAGTAGCAGCACCCTCTCACTTTTTTGCGGCGCTGGTCGCCGGCGACAGCGTCGGGCCACCTTCATGCAAGTACAGACTTGTCGCCGCACCTGCGACTACCGCTGCATCCGCCGCCGACCCCTGCATCCGCCACCACCTCCGTCATCTCTCCTCTCCGAGACCAGCTCGAATCAACCCCCGTCTGTGTGTGCTTCACATAGGTGGCAGCGCGTCCGTGGCAGCATGCAGCGCCGGGATCTGGAGGTGTGGGCGGTGGGTTAGCCGGAGTAGGGAAGGACGGTTGGGGGGTAGCCAGAGGAGGAAGAAAGTCTGTAGCATGCGGGTCCTCGTGTGGATCCTCTGATGTGCGCCAGGCTGGACGGAGCGAGCGGGCTTTTCGGCCCGCTCGTGTCCCGTTCAGGAGCGGGCTTTCCAAATGGCACAATTCTTACAGCTGAGCTGGGGAGCAGGCCGTCGCAAGTATGGCGAGCAGTTTTAGAAGGAAGGGATGTGCTTTGTCAAGGCATTATCAGGAGGATTGGGGATGGATCAGCTATGAGGATATGGGCCAACAACTGGATCCCAAGATACGCTACTATGCGACCTTTGGCATGCCTCTCGGCCAACCCACCGACTCTGGTGAGTGAACTAATCGATAACACATCAGCCACATGGAATAGAGCAACACTGGACCAAACTTTCTTGGCAGCAGATACTAATGCTATACTGTCTATCCCCTTGTGCACCTCACGGATGGATGATTTCTGGGCATGGAGCTTAGAAAGGAATGGTAATTTCACAGTCCGTTCAGCGTACCGAATGTTAGCAGACACTAAAAGGCGAAGGGAGGATTGGCTTGAGGGTAATGCAGGCATGTCTAACTACGAAGCAGAAGCCAAATCTTGGACATCGCTTTGGTCTGTCCAAGTGCCGGGGAAGGTTAAAAATTTCCTTTGGAGGCTTGCTAAACATTCCATTCCCACCGAAGATGTTCGACACACGAGGCATATGTCCGATGATGACAAATGTCAGCTATGTGGGATGCAGGATAGCTGGCGGCATTCACTGATGTAGTGCTCTGTTGCCTGGTGTGTCTGGGCCCTTGTGGATGATGACGTTGCTGATTATATTCAGGCTTCTACAGAGCAAGATGCTAAGCGCTGGTTATTCTGTATGTTTAATGATTTACCACATGCTAGCATGGTCAAACTGGTCGTGACTTTGTGGGCATTATGGACGGCAAGGCGTAAAGCTATCCATGAGGGAGTCCTGCAGAGCCCTCATGCTACACATGCTTTTATAACTAGCTTCATCTCTGAACTAGATTCTCTGAAGACCCAGCGCATGTTGCACAAAATGTGGCTGCGACTAGCTCGGGAGGAAGGCGTACTAGTACATGGCTGGCCCCTGTTGTGGGAGTTGCGAAGATACAAGTTGATGGAGGCCAGGCGAGGAACGGTAGGAGCGGTGCAGCTGCGGCACTCTGCCGAGACCATAATGGCGTCTATCTGGGGTCGTCGGCTATGGCCTTTTCAGATATTTCTGACCCAGGGACGCTAGAGGCGCTAGCTTGTCGAGAAGCGCTGAACCTAGCTTTGGATTTATCAGTTGAGCACATTATCATCGCATGTGATAACAAGACTGTGGTGGCGGATATCAATAACGGAACTGAAGGCCCATACAGTGCCATTATTAAGGAGATTCGTGCCAGCGCGAGGAGTTTCAGAAGCTGTGAGTTTATTTTTGAAGGTCGGGCGAGGAACATTGATGCCCATAATTTAGCTAAATTTTCGTCTTCTTTAGATGTTGGTCGCCATTTGTGGCTGGGAGTACCCCATGACCAGTTTATTATTCCTGTAAACCGTTCGGCATCGCCATAATAAAGCTTTGGTTTACCACTCAAAAAAAGTAATTGGCCGGTCCGGTTACAGAATTTAGACCGGTCCGACCGAGCGGACCGAAGCACGTTGTAGACTGTTCATCGTCATCGCGGCGACACCATGGTCTGGCCGGTGAGATCCGCGCGCTGCGAGCCCACCCTGACGTCCTTCTCCCACGCGGCTGCGCCCCACCTCGATTTGTTTCCTTTTATTCGATCGAACAGAGAAGAAAACTCATGTCACGCGCATGGGCAAGAGGCAGTCATGCCCTGCAGCTTTGTTTTCCTTTTAATCAGTCCACGGAAGGTAGAGAGAACAAGATAAACGGGATTCATTCGATCCGATAATTAAGGCGCCTTCCCACAACAACTCCTTGCTGCCATTCCTTTTATTTGCGAGAGAAATGGGTTCGATCCGATAATCAGACCTCTTCCAATGCAAAGATACTTAGATGAGGTGCTAAGTGCATTAAATACCTTAGCAACTCAACTCCTTAATGCATAGGTGCTTAACTTGTTATTGCTAAGCACACTTTATTTAATGAGTTAGCATCTAAAGTCTTTCATGCATTGGCCAAATTGTTTTATTTAAGTGGTTTACCTAGGTTCTCGCGCTTGGCATTGGTTCTTCTTGGGATCACCAAAGTACTTTCTTCTCTTCTTAAATGTTGTGTCATGTCATTTTTTTGCTTATGTGACATGCTTAGCACTCGTCCACGGTGAAGCACTGGGAAGGACCTCATGCGCTAACCCATGCAGCCGTTTCCTTTTATTCAGTGAACATGCAGAAAACTGAAAGAAGGAAGGAAACATCCATGGTTCGATCCGATAATCACGGTGTCATTCCATGACTAAGTTCACGTCAGAATTGATCCGCCAACCACGGCAAGGCCCATACACACAGAATCGTGGTCTCACGCATGCGCTAAATTACTTGCATGGAACAAAAAAACTGCTAAGGAACAAACAGTCCCGCCTTTGCCACCACGCAGCGCACTTCCTACGCACGTCATCCACCTCGCCGCCAGCGCTCGCGCACGTCGTCAACCCCGCCACAGCACCCGCGCCCACCTCTGACCTCGCCGCTGCACCCTCGCACGTTGCCGCCAGTGATGGTTGGCCGGTCCGCTCGGTCCGGCCCGAGCTTCGCCGTCGCCGGTCCGGTCCCTGAGAACAGAACCGCCAGGCTGGTCGGTCTGGTCCGGTCCGAACCGCCGCCGGCCGGTCAAAACGGCGGCTCGGTCAGGGACCAGCCCGGCCCGGACCGTGTTCACCATGTACGAACCGATCGATGCTGTTGGATTGTTTTAAACGAGAGGCCAGCGTGCATCCGGCGAAACGGTTCAGCCGGCGTACCGGACACAAACATTACCGTAAAAAATGGAAATAATTGAAGAGATTGCCTCGTACGGTCGTACCGATGCCTTGTATCCTCTGGTCTGCCTTTGACTTGGCAGACCATCTGATCACACGGTTCTGCCTAAGCATGGCGCCTAACTTTCCCATGCCCAAACCTCGAGACCAACACGCCTAACGTACTGGAAGCGTGGTGGAAGATGTTGTTTGACATCTGCAGGAGTGGCGTGCTACTCATGAGAGAAAGATCAAGATTCCAAGCATGACACTAGTCCAGCGTTGGAGTCCGCCAGAGCAGGGGTGGACCAAAGCGAATTCTGACGACTGACGGAGCCGTTCTTCGTGACCACGACGGAGCTTTTAGAGGTGCGTCTTGCTATATTTTCCCTGGAGTATTTGACCCTGAACTAGCCGAGCTCATGGCCAGCCGTAAGGCGGTGCTCCCTGCCATGCAAACAGGTATCCAGCGGCCACATTTGGAGGTCGACACCAAGGGACCGGCAGCCATGTTGAGTGTTCCAGAAAAAGATCTATCAGCTTCAGGGCCTCTGATTGAGGAGATCAAGGCGTGAGGTGCACATGCCCCAAGCAAGAGGCATGAGTGTCACAGCACAGCGTCACGCGTGCGCGACGGGATGGCGTTGATGGCCGCGTCTACCGGATGCTGGCCGGTCGGCGTTCATACAATTGTATAGTGAGGACCGCTGCTCGTCCCACTCCCACCAGCAGTCACGCACACATCGCCGTCACACGCCCGGGTGAACGGGCCGAGCGAGTTGCGGTTAGAGAGGCTTGAGGCGCAGGCATTTAGGATCTATGTTTTTCTTTTTCTTTTGAGGGCCTTTTAGGCTCTATGTCTGATACTATTAGTAAGCGTGCAATTGAAAATAAATTTATACAAGTATAATACACAGTTTGTCTAATTCACATCTAGATATTTTTTAAGGATGTCACATCTAAACTCCCACAAGTATGTAATGTAGTAACAAGAAACGAAAAAAATTAGGACAAAAGAAATAGATCACAAACAGAGTGAACATCAACTTATATTGAATTCATACTCTAAGATGACCCCTTCTCTATAAACAAAAGCAGAATTGCAAACCCATCTATTATCTTTTGAGGATGCAATGTGAATTTCAAGCAGCACACAAAAAAAATCATAATTGTATAAAAAAAAATGCCACAAAACAAATAACAATCGACGGGATGAACTTCTCCACAGTATGGGCATAGCCCAGTTAGTCTATTGTATAGTAAAAATGGAATCAAATATAAGAATGTTTATTTTGTCAGGTGAACTTCAAAAGAACATATAAACGTTGTCCATGTGATCGCGGTGTCAATGCAAAGTTTGTATTAAGATACCCAAAAAATATACAGCAATCCCGGAAGAACTGAATTAGTTTCCTTCTTGGATTTGGGCTGCTTGTTATTTTCAAAATTTGAAGGCTCGACAGCTGCGGTAAAGCCACTCATGAGAGTCATAGCGGGCACCGCCTGCGAGCAGGAAGAGTCAGAAAGTTTTTTCCCCCATTCTCAGTTTATCTCAGCGTCTACTGGAGTGGAACTACATACAAACAATAGTCATTCAGAGAATGCAAACAAAAATTTCTCAGAGCCTTCACTTAACTTCAATGAAAGAACAAATTGCAATCAAAAGCAGCATAGGTCGGTTCACACAGCAAGTCATTCAGACCATCAGAACGAAAAGTAATGCCAGTAGAACCCATGACAAAAAGTTCTAAGCCAGTTCAACAAGAAACAATTATTACACAACACACAAACACAGTGCAATTGCACATCACCAAGATGCCACAACAGATTAATCACAAGCTTACATATAGATACCATACAAATATACGAGTGCTATTACATGTCGTCGAACCTTTTCGCAGAACTTATAGATGGTCATCACTTCCACAGAACTTAGAACCCTCCTCTTATATTGAGTGCTCTCACATAAGACATGACAGGAATCATACAACTGGCTACTAAAATATGTAGTGCAGGATAGATAGTTAAACATGCAGTGCAGGATAGATTTCCATTCATCAGTTCACTTGGTGAGCCAGTCATCACTTCAACTGCTGAGTTGATAAAATGTATATGACGTGAGAATCCCTCCACAACTAACGCCAGCACCAGCGGCCAAGAGGTCCTTCCTGCGCTTCCTCTTGATTATCTTCACGACTTCGTTGAGCACCCTCTGGCTTCAATAGGGGTAAAGGACGGAGGGTTAGGACCAATACTATCATGAATGAATCAATCTACCGTGTTTAGTGTCTTACCGTAATTCTGGATCAAGGCCGTTGATGGCGGTAGGAGGGTTGCTGGAGGTTGCCTACCAGCAATTGATACAAATCGTTAGAGCTGGGATGGTACCTAATGTATGCTGAAGGTTTCGTACAGAATTAACCAGCAACGTAGTAGCTGAACCCATATTGCTAGGTTTGTCTAAAACTCTATATTGCGAAATAGGGCAATCAAGGCAATCTGTCTGCTTCAAGCAAAAGAGGGATCCTGGACAACAGATGGTGATACCGAAAACAAGCATGAGATGCTCTTTTTTGATGAAGTGGTATTTATTTGTAAAATTTTGGTTTTCAACACTTGCAAAATTGCCAGTTAATGTTAAAAATTCAACCAACATAAGCAGGGACTATGTACCCCCAATCTCCATCATTGTATCAATCTCTAATACTTGTACAAGAACATTCAGGGAACTGAAACTGTATCGCTAATTTCATTTAAAAAAACTATATTGCTCGTAACAAGAGGGATCCTGGAGGACACATGTCCTAGAGCCTGGTTCGACGAGTGGTGGCCATCGGCAAGGTTTTTTGCTTTGAGGTTCAAAAATCGAAGCTGAATGCCGAAACTTTAACCAACAAAGTTACAAAGCACGCAGTGACTACCAAGAATCTATGATCATGCAAACAAATTCGCGCCGACAGGCAAAGACAAGGATATATAGATCGGCTTGTGCGGTACCAATCGCGCAACGCAGCACGGTGAATCGATCGATTGGATCAACCAAAGACTACGATAAGACTGCGGTAGAAGATCCAGATGTGGAGCGAACCGAAGCCCAAGAAGACGCGAACACCCACTGGACGGCGACCGAGAGCTTCTGCTTCAGGCTCGCGGCCATCGTGCGCATCGCCATGCCACCACCAACCAGGCAGATCCGGACGAGCAAGAGGAAGGCGGCTAGGCTAGGGTTTCCTTCTCTCCCTCTCCGACGCGAAGTGATTTCCTCCACGCATCGACCCCCCCGTCTTTCTCCAAGTGGGCAGGCCAACTTTCGGGCCTTGGGCTTGGGCACGAACCTATTAACGTGCTTGCTCGCCTCCGTCGCTCGGCCGCTTCCTCTCTCTCCTGGAAATAGTTAAGAAGCACTCATTGTAAAAATCACTCTCACCTCCTCAGGTTACGTTACGACAAGTGACGCGTTTTCTTTTTTTTTAGATTCGTTTATTCAAAACGTTTTATCTTTTTAACCATGGGTCTAAATCTCGAACCGTTATCACCATTGGATTACTCACGTCAAGATTTTCAAAACGAGATCCCACATTGATAGGTTTTGACAAATTTTTTGTTTCACGAAAAAACCGGACAAAAAAATCAAACTGGGAATACGTGTTTTTCCCTTTCAGGAAGAGGCACGCCCGTGCCTCTCGCGAAATCACAATCGTGCCTCTCGTGGAAGCAAAACCATGCCTCTCGCGAAAGGAAAAGAAAAAGAAGAAAAAACACATTTTTTTCGTTTCCGAGGTGGCACGGCCGTGCCTTTCGCGAAAGCACAACCATGCCTCTCGCGGAAGCAAAACAGTGCCTCTCGCGAAAGAAAAAAAAGAAGAAAACGCGTTCTTTTTCGTTTCGGAAAGGCGCGGGCGTGCTTCTCGTGAAAGCACAACCGTGCCTCTCGCGGAAGCAAAGCAGGAAAAAAAATAGAAAACATGTTTTTTTCGATTCCGAGGGGCATGGCCGTGACTCTCATGAAAGTACAACCGTGCCTCTCTCAAAAGCAAAGCCGTGGTTCTCGCGGAAGGAAAAAAATAGAAAGCGCATTTTTATCTGTTTCGGAGAGGCACGGCCGTGACTCTCATGAAAGCAAAACGGTGGCTCTCGCGGAAGCAAAATCGTGACTCTCGCGAAAGAGAAAAAAATAGAAACATGTTTTTTCACTCAATTTTTTTCCAAAAGTTCAGGAAGACCTGTGGAAAATCGAAACATAAAAAAAAACCTGAAAAAACGTTTAAAAAGCTGAAAACGCGTGCGAAAAAATAAAAAAAAACATAATCTGGAGGAAGCGTCCAGAGCGCGACACGTGGCAGGGCGGCTGGGAGCATGCCAAGTGACGCTGATCGTGGCGAGACTCTCGAAGAAGCGCTCGTTAACTAGTTGCTCTCCTCTCTCGTTCGTTAGGTTTTTCCCGGATTAGCGGTTTTTAATGCAAAATGTTTACAGAATTCAATAAAGTCCTGAATTTTAAAATTTCATGACCTTGAAAGAAATCAAACATTAAAATCTACGAAAATGTTCACTGAACTTTTAAAAAGTCCTGACTAGTTTATAAACTTTCAATGACATTAATGAATATGAAAAATGTTTGCAGATTTTCAAAAGGTTTAATTTTTCCCATGAATTTTAAAAATTTCCGTATTTTAAAAAGTAAATATTTTTTTTAGAAAAGTTCAGGAATTTGAGAAGGATGTGGATTTAGAAAACGCAAATTTAGAGAAACTTGTAAAAACTAAAAAGATCATGCTTTAAAAAAGTTAAATACAAAAAAGGGGAAAACCTAAAAGAAAACCAGTAAACCAAAAAGGAAATCAAAATTTAAGCTTCCGAAAACTAGTTTCTGTAAGGAGTTGATTTTTGGCATACGTAGCACGTTAGCTTTTCCTCCTCTATCCCTTGACGGCCAGGGGAAACTCTCCTCCCCAGGCTTCATCGTTGAGCGCCTGGATTGGCCTCCCCTCCGCCTGACGCTCATGCAACCTGTGGCGAGGAGGGAAATCCCAGTGTCTTTGCTCCGGCTGGTAGTTATGTTGGAGTATTTTAGTCCATGCGGGTGCGGCGCTTGGGCGGATGACGACATTTCTTCTCCGAGTTTGTCTTTCGGGTTTCGATCCTCCTCGAATTCATCCATCTAGACATAGTAGACGGAGGTTCAGTGTAGATTCTTACCGTCTCCTGGGGGCGGTGAGGTTAGTGTTCCTCTCATGTGAGGTCCGGTGTATATTGTAGATTTATTGCCCTTGCACTATGTTCTATTTAATTTTATTAGTCATGGGAGCAAATAAACTCTTTCCCTTGCACTATATTATATTTAATTTGGATCAGTCACGGGGACAAAAAAACTCTTGCCCTCGTGATTATATACACCAATTTTTTGGAAAATATTCACAATTTTTCTTGCCCACAAAATTATGTCCTTTCCACATTCAGCGATTATGAATTTGAGCTGATAAGAGCCTATGTATTCATTTGTAGTTCGGGCCTTCTAAATTTGTATTGATAGAGTTTGTGTTGTAAACGGCTATACAGATGACAAATATCCCATGCATGTCTTGTCAGTTCTCCATGCAGTACCTCTTTATGTCTGTTGCGTCCATAGCTTGCTCACAACAATTAGGCGGACCGAGCGAAGCTTGCAATCTCATTGATTAATGGTTGCTGCCATCATCATTTTCGGATGCCGGGATGCATTGCGTAAAAGTGCATTGCACATACTGACACATCTTGACGGCCCTTCAACCATATGAGAGATCAAGGGTCGGCCCTTAACCACCATCGTCAGACCGCTGGGCACCAGCTTGTGACACGTGGTTTGAACTGGGGACTGTGGTTCGATGAAGACGTGATACTCGGTATCGATGATCGGTGATTCTATGTTGTGGGGTTTTAGTCGTGTGAGTTCAGGACCCTGGAGATTCGACCTGGACAACAGAAGCTCGACGTGTTGTAGAGGTGAGGCGTGCGGTAAGCACATGACACATCGATAGACCAAGACACTGATGGACATGCATGTGGTCAAACAAAGTATTCGAGTGTGCCGAAGCAGTGTTGTCAAGTACGAGATTTAAGTTGGTGACTGGGTCTATCGGTTCGGTCCGATGATGGATAGGGGTCCGAGGGTCCTGGCGCACCACAAGATCTTCCCGTCTCCAAGTGATGTTAGAGCACCGGCACTGCTGGAGTGGCTACCGGTGCTGGACATGATCGCCAAGGATCGGAAGTTGACGGATTGGAGAAAAGGGGAGCGGAGCGGGGCGAAGTGAAGTGAGACTAGATTTCGATCCGGGTAGAGTTTTTCGGGTCATGGTGGGCCAAAGGTGCGCCCGGGTGCGCTCACGCAAGATTTGGAATTTGTCTGTGAAAGCTGTGGAGAGGTTGAACTAAGCTGGAGAATGAGTGGTAGTGAGTCCATGCATCCTGGGAGCCCGAAAAGACTTTGACTAATCTTCAAAAGGCTTTGACCGGCCGAGTAACCACTTTTCTAAGGCCAACTCCAACGCACGATTTTAAATGGACATTCGTTTTCTCCGCTTTTTGTCCGTTTGGTGCAGGAAAACGGACACGCTTGTCTGCTTGTGGTCGTGCGGTCATCGACGTACCCAACCGACACGCCTCGTCCCAAACCGTCCGGATTTGTGGACTTTGATTTTTCTCCCAAAAATAACATAAATAAACTAGGAAATAATATGAATGTCCACACATCCATAGTACCGAAGTTCAACACATGTCTTAATTAAATTAAAACATAAAAAAAGACATAAAAAACTAGAAATAGGCACGTCGCCGGTGTCTGCCGTCGTCTTGAGGAGCCGTCATTCTACTCATCGTCGTCGCTGGTGAGGTCGACGTAGGGAGGTGGCTGCCAAAGGTGTGCTGACGGCCCCTGATAGATCGTAGGTGCCAGCGGCGCCTGCACCACCTCCTCCCGTGGCTCCTGCTCCTGCTCTGGTGACCGCGGCGGTGTGGCTGACCATGGGCCGACGTCCATCGACTCGGCCATCTCCGGCGTTGTGCATGACCAGCTCCACCGCAGGCCCGTAAGACGAGGGTTCCACACAGCGACAGATGGCTCCTCCAGGACCTCCTCCTCCCGCACCTCCTCCTTGACGTCAAGATCCAGCTCCGGGATGGCCACGTCGCCAGCCGCAGAGAGGGCCAGCGCGATCTCCAGGCCATCCCATTGCCGCTCCTCATGGGTGGCCATGGAGTCCTCCATGACCCGCCTCATGAGGCGGGCCTCCTCCTCCTTGGTCATGGGTGGCGGCGGTGGCAAGGACGGGGACGGGGACGGAGAAGGTGTCGCCGGTTTGCTTGTGTCGGGGCTCGAGGAGGCAGGCCGGCCAGGAAGTGGAAGTTGTGGACTGGTCAGTCCACGGCTTTCACATTAAGAAGGACGGCAACCCTTCGCCCGTGTGAATGACAGCTGGGTGCCGCCACGCGTGCGTATTAATGTTGGGCGACGGAGGTAGGTGGACGGCCTCCACGCGTCCCCGAGGCGGGCGAGGAGCAAGCACGTGCCGGTCCGTTCGGCGTCCGTGTGGACGCAAACCGGGCGCATGTTTGCGCCGGAAATAGGGCGGGCCGGACGCTAAACGGACATAAAATGCGGATGCAGCTGCGCGTTGGGCTAAGCCATCTGTCCGTTTAGACCCAAATGGAGAAGCGCCGACATGATGGTGTCACGCGTTGGAGTTGGCCTAAAAGAACTAGGGGACAAGTCTTGGCTCGGTCGGCAATTGATGTGCCGTTGGATGTGACCGCTCACAGTGCACTGCCGTTCGTTCATCGGCTTTTTTTAGCAACCGTTCGTTCACCGGCAGCACCTGTGGCCCATGGACCATGCGCGCACATGAAGTCACCCGCTCGGCCATTCTGAAGGCGCGCATGGCGGCTGATCTGTCATGCCTCGATTTGCCATGCTAGCTCACCGTGCTACCTCCTTTGTCGGCGTCGCCGCATCCCGCAGGCGCCTCCGTGGCCCGCGTAGTGAAGAGCCGTCGGCCCCTCCCAGCTCCCGCCGAGTGATCGTGTGGTCTGCCACAACCACGGCGCAGATCGCCGAGCAAACGCGGCGGGCCGCGGTGGTGAGGGCGGGAAATGCAGGGCCACGGCGATGATGTCGACGGAGAGTAACGGCGGGGCAGGGCAGTGGTAGCCGGCGGGGCCGTGCGCCCGATAAGGACAATGGCAGTGCCATTGATTGGGTGGTCGCAGAGAGCAGCAAAGGAGGGGAACGCTCCTTCGGCTTTTCCCCCGGTTAATTTTTCTAGCTTTATTGTGAGATTTTGGTGGTTATTAATTTTGTATGATGATCTGTTGATTATATATACATAATAATATATCAAATGTTTAGCTTCACAGCGATGCATCTAGATTACTGAACTGAATTTTGCAGGGTCGTCAGCATAAATATTGTTCTAGACCATGGTTCATCCGAACCTATGCTCAATGTCGTTGATCTCTGGAAAATATGAATAGGGATCTGTGCATAGTGATATAAGATATTGCATAGCGCCAACTGTTTAGGAAGATGGCGGGCATAGCTATGCATTGGCGCCCATAATTTAACGAATATCATGAGCCCTACATTGCTAAATAAGCCTATGCTCACATTATAGACAATAAAATATTCATGTTGCATGTAACACTGTCTTCATGTACTACAAAACACTGTTCACTGTATTGTTTATTGCTTGCTCTCTCCCAACTACATGCATGGAGTACATTTTCCCATTCATACCAGTGCTGTGTTCTTACTTTGTAAAATGGGCATATAACTAGGATGCTCTAGTTTAACATGGTAATGTGTATATTTTCTAGGATGCTCACTTTGTAATACTAGTAGTATCCAACGGTTTATTACTCTCTTCGTTCGGAAATACTTGTCCCAAAAATGAATAAAATGGATGTATCTATAACTAAAGTAAGTCTAGATATAACCATTTCTAAGAAAATATTTTCGGACGGAGGAAGTACTCTTCTAGAAAAAAAAAAGAGGCATCGAGGCAGGATGAGTCTGCATGGCCTATTTGGATCTTTCGCTTGTAAATTGTCAGAACTATCAATAAGTAATTTTATTCAGTCAGTCAAAAGAGATGACGGAGGTGGTTTACGTGTTTGTGTTTGCGAAGATATGCAGTATGTTTACATTTTCACACGTTCACATATCTACTTGTTTGTGAGTCTTTTTTAGCTTTTATATAAAAACTGCAGAACAAAACTCTGAAATTTGCTGTCTATTTTTTACAGGTTTTTCGCCTGTATTAATATGTCAGTGTTTGTCAGATAAACAATAATGACAACGCTCAATAGAACAATGTTTTTTAATCCACGGCTCAAGTTTTTTTGTTGAGCAACATCCACGGCTTCAAGTGCTACGGTGCTTTGAGACGTGTGCCAGCCCACGGCTTCAAGTGCTACCATGCTTAGTGTGGGCTTGGAACGTTTAAGGCTTAACCAGGAATATTGAATTCAAACGGTGGCACAGATCTAGATGTGGAGGGAATGTAAATCGTAGGGTGTGGACCATGGGTTCGGCCGAACCATGGTCTTGAAAATCACCTCTTCGGTCATCAGGTCATCATCAGAATATAGGGCCGCAACGACGCTTATTGCTTCTTGGAGGTGTAGCTGTTTGTCCCTGACTTATACAATATACTAGTTAGGTGCCATTTGAAAGTTGGAATACCAAACACATAAATCACCCAAACATCTTTTATCATAATGGTCAATGCAGTGGCAATACAAATTTACATTTATCCACTTCATCCTACTTTTGGCTATGGTAGCAGAGCAGGGGGTGCAGAACATCTTATGAGACGACTAATGTGACGGGACCAAGGGACATGAAAGGAACCGCTTCGGTGGCATCTCCAATTCGTTGGTGCTCTTTTCCAAAATATGATAACAATCACCTTGCTCATCGTAGGACGGTTTCTGGGGTTAGTTTGTATGCGCCACAGGCCAACTAAGGTCATCATTCTCATGGTCTCTTCACAGTCGCACATGACTTCACAACTTTGTACATGTTCTGCTATACTGTCATAAATCCAGTTTGGAAAATAGGCATCACTTGAGCTCTCTGTATTATCCTTTTCTTCGTTTATTCGCCCCCCTACCATTTCTAGAAGCATCATTCCATAGCTATAAACATCTCACTTTGTTGAAACGACACCAAAACCTCTAGAGAATAATTCTGGGAGCAATGAATCCAATGGTACCTCTCGCTTCAGCAACAGAGAGGATGCTATCCTTGAGGTGGCACAGTTTTGCTAAACAAAAATCTGCTATTTTTGGACTAAAATTTGATCTGCCATTTTGGAACAGAGAAACGGCCGGGGCGGCATCTCTAATTCACCCATGTTCACCTCTGAGATGGTTACACCGCCGCGCCGCATGTTTTGGCCGAGCAACCCAACAACACCAACCTGGCTGGCGATGAACTGCAGGGAGGTCTGGAGGACACAGGGTCGATCGAATACGGCATTAGCCAGAGTACTTGGCTAACCTATCATTCCTGTTTCCTAACTTAGTCCACGGTATGATCTGACTGCAATCTATATAGATGGCTCTGTCTAAGTCAGTCAAGTCTTTGTCTGCATCTAGTCCTCGTCTCCTCCTATGATTCACATGTGCAAAAAATATTAGTTACATGATAATGGCTTCAAAAGAAAATTCGCTGGTTTTCTTGAGAGTCTTAATGTTTGCTGAATTTATCAGATGTGCTGCTTCGGTTGATGGTTGAGGACCTCTAGTTTCGGTTGACGTGCTGCATACCGCCTACGGGCAGTGAGAACAGGTATGGGATGCATGGCCAGGTCCCCGCGTCTGCCCGGTTTGCAGCTCAAGGCCGTAACCATGAAAGCTCTTGCTACCAACAGGGACTGCTAACAATGACGGGAAGGCCATTGAGAAGATGACATGTAAGCTGAGTTGCTTCTGGGTTGTGTCATGTGCCCGTGGTGGGTGAGAACAGGAACGCGGACTATTTTGGCCATGCTTATTTTTCTCTGAGCCAACACGTTTGGTTGCTGCAACTGGTCAGCAACAGTTGCAAGGCAACCCAACTGTTGGAAAGGCAACTCTACAGGACAGTAATTACATTCTAAAATATCTAGATATGAAAAATTACTAGGAGGTTAAAACCGTAAGCCTGACAAGAATTACATGTACACTGCTGCTAATGGTTTTGACAAATATTGTTTCAGCGTCCACCAGAGCCTAATGCACATCATGGTGAAGACATCATAACTTGGGCAGATGCATAGGATGAAGCTGTTGTCGAGTGCACCGGAGAGAAGAGGAACGGCCGTGGCGGCATCTCCAGTTCACCCATGCTCCTCTCCAACATCTCTATAACCCTGCTCATGGATGGGCGGCTTTCAGGGTTCATCTGTATGCACCACAATCCAACCAAGGTCATCCTTCTTACGATTTCTTCAGTTCCATATTTGGCTTCGGATCCATGCAACTCCCTCGCCAAATTATCCCAAACCCAATGTGGAAAAAATGTTTCACTAGAGCTGTCTGCCTTTCCTTTCTGATCATTGTTCCCTTGGACCATTTCTAGGAGCATCATCCCGTAGCTGTAAACATCAGACTTTGTCGAGACGAGTCCAAAGCCTCTAGAGAACACTTCTGGTGTGATGAAACCAACCGTCCCTCTTGCTTCGGCCATTGAAAGGACGCTCTCCTTGAGGTGGCATAGCTTTGCCATACCAAAGTCTGCAATTTTGGGACATAACTCATCATCTAGAAGGATGTTGTTCGGCTTGATATCGAAATGGATGATGCAGGTGTTGCAACCCTGGTGTAGATACTCCAACCCTTGTGCGATACCGATCGCAAAACTTAGCATAGGAGTAGATCGGAATCAAACTAAGACAAAGAACACCTGACATGAAAACAAATGTCTCCAGACACTTATTGAATTTAAACCAACCTTAGAAAACTAAAAAGAGTCTACGGACTCTTCTATTCTAGCGAGATGCTAGACGAATAAAGAGCACTTGCTGCTCCACCCGCAGCGCTTCCTGCCTCTCCTCCAAACCCTCTATGCGCTCTCTGGTAGCGCGAATGCGCGCTTCTTTCGGCCTTCGGGGTCAACCCAGCGGCTTCTATGAGGAAGGCGGCGCAAAGGAGGCTCGAGGGAACATCCCCCATCCGATGGCTTCTTTGGAACTCTCTGAATAAATGTGCTTCTGCAAAGAACCATTGGACATGTACTCGTATACAAGTGCTCGGTGAGATCCATCTAAACAAAAACCGAGCAGACTGACAATGTTAACATGAGAAGTCCGGCCGATGCTCATAACTTCATTCAGAAAATCTTCTCCATTGCCTTTTGATCCTTTCAGTAGCTTCACTGCAACCATTCTGCCATCTTGCAGGCTTCCCTTGTGTACCACACCATATCCACCTTCTCCTAGCTCATCCTTGAATGATCTTGTTATTTTCTTCAGCTGTGAGTACTTGTACCTCTTCAGGGCAAGCGATTCACATTTTCTTAGCATTTCGTCGATATTTGATGTATTGCTAGAGTAAATTCTGAAGATTGCTGATCTGATATTTTTCTTCTGGCGGTACATCAGACAAGCAAGACAGGCGAAAAGCTAGCCGCAGCAGACAGCAAAACTGAAAGTGCAGAAGAGGTACAATTAGATGTGAGCAACTGAACATGAAGCAGCTTAAAACATTATGTATATACTATAAACCTTACCTATCAAAGTGAACTTTCTGTTGTGTTTAGTATCTGCATGAAGATGAACAGATTATCAATATAGTGATGGTATTGCATATTCTGACAGGAAATATGCATCGCATGGCAGACAGCTTACCACAGGTCGACTGGTGCATGCTAACGTCTGAGCAAAGGCACGTGAACGCTGATGTGTTGGCATCATAGCGGCACCGCCCACCGCTCGCCTTGCAGGCATTGCAATCGCCGACGGGCTCCCACTCCAACAAGAACCCGCCCTTTATGAGCTGTCTATAATTGGCCGCCGTCATGCCTGCCGGCGCCGCCCCGAGCACCGGAAATATGGCGGTCTCGCTGCTCCCTTCATTCGCCGGGGGCTGGCCCATGCCGTAGTTTCCCCCGAGGTACACGTACATGCCTCTGGTGTTGGGACTGCAGTTGGTCACCGGGGCAGCACCAGGCGGCGGACGCCTCTCCTTGCAGCTGTACAGCACGTAGAGCTCCCTGTTCCTGCGGCTGATGCTGAACCTGTCGGTGATGGCGAAGGCCGAGGACACGTTGAACAAGATGTTGCACGCGACATCGGCGGCCACGAGGACGTGGACGACGACGAGGGAGCGGTTGCCGTAGTCGATGTCAAGGACATTCATGTAGGAGGTGCCCACGAAAGCGCCGGCCGTGGAGTCGTTGCAGGTGAGCTGGAACGCCGGTGGGCCGCAGGAGAACCTGTCTTGGCCGGCCAGCCAGAACGGGTACGCCAAGGTGAGGTTCCCGCATGTCACCGGCGGGCAGCCTGCGTCTTGGGCGGTGCCATTGGCGGCGGCTGCCGGCGGATGCAAGGTGGACAAGATTGGTAAGATTGTTAGGAGTAGCAACGAGCTGGGATGCATGCCTGAATTTTGGATATTTCTTTCGTGTGCAGCAGAAAGCCCTCAGCTCGTTGGGACTAGAACAGTTCATCCTGGTTTTGCACTCAAGTTTGTGGTGCAGTTTGGACTTGTCTCGCCGCGAGCAGCCGGCTAATTTGACTTTGGCATTCCATGCCAAAAATGTCGTCTACCAGTCTGTTGGATAATCCAAACAATCTCTAGTAGTATACGTGTTGGATGTCTAGTAGTAGTCCGAGTACTAGTAAGTTTAGGTAGCTGAAAGTAAATCAAGTGAGTCCGGTTAGGACTTTGTGTCCGTATCACATTAGTTTTGGAGTCAGGTCGTGCACCTATATATATGCATCACCTTGCGTCGTTTGTAATCACCAGAAAAACGAAAAGCAATAAAGAGATATTACGAGGCACGACACGTGCCTCTGGCTAACTTCGAGTTGCTGCGTTCGTGTGCGTGTGTTCTGGTCCCGGTGTTTGCGTGAGCGCCGGCGAAATATCAAGTGCTACAGCTAGTTCGTATACGTCAAGACGAGTTGCGCGTACACGACCCGTCGAGCTGCAGCGTGATCGTGTGTTTGATCCTTGGGAAATTCCAACAATTGGTATCTAGAGCAAGGTGTGAAGGCTTCGCCGTCAAGTTACATCACGGCGGAGTTGAAGGATTCTTCGTCGCCCCGTCAAGTTGTGTCATGGACGACGGAAAATCGAAGAGGATCATGTCGACTTCGAAGGCGAGTGGTGGTGGTGTGACCATCCAGTTCCCCATGCTTGAAGGCGGCAATTATGGGGTGTGGGCTGCAAAGATGAAGATCTTCATGCGTGCACGTGGAGTCTGGGCAGCGGTGGAAGGTGATGGTGCGGTCGAGGAGATAAAGGACCAAGAAGCTTTCGCCGCCATAGCCCAAGGTGTGCCTGATGCCGTTTTCATGACCATATCGGAGAAAGAGACGGCAAAGGAAGCTTGGGAAGCTCTCAAGGAGATGCATGCTGGAGATGATCGTGCCAAGAAGGCTCGTGTTCAAGCTCTAAGGAGGGAGTTCGAGAGGATGAGCATGAAAGAATCAGAAGGGGTTGGTGAATTTGCGTTGAAGCTAACCTCCCTGGTTAATGAGATGCGGGCTCTCGGATCAAAGATGGAGGACATCGTAGTTGTGGAGAAGTTACTTCGAGCCGTTCCCAATAAGTTTTTACCGATCGTTGGCACCATAGAGCAGTGGGGCGATGTGACGAAGATGTCGGTGATGGAGGTGATCGGGAGGCTGAAGACCTATGAGTTGACGTTGAAGGGGCGTGAACGCGACCAAGAAGAAGAGCAGTTGATGTTCTCGCGTAGTAGGGAGAAAGATAAGCAGAAGTACCGGAAGTTCAACAAATCTAAAGTCCGTTGCTACAATTGTCAGGACCATGGACACTATTCGCGAGAGTGTCCTAATCCGCGGAAGGAGGCAAAGAAGGAGCACGGGACTCTACAACTAGCTGAAGTGGGCATGGATGATGACCCGAGATTGCTTTAAGGAAGAAGCGGCGGTTGAAAAAAAAACAAAAAAAAGAGTCGTGTCTTTAGATTTGTTTGTGTCTGAGTCGTCTGTGTGTCTCGGCGAGAAGACGAAGGCCAGCGTGAAGATGGATGCGCACCGGTTAAGTTGAGTTCCTGCATGAGAGGCTATGTGTTTAGTCTACATGTAGCACGCTAAGATGTGACGGCGTGGACTGATAATCCAGACGATGTGTTGATTCAGAGTCTACGAGTCGAATGTTTGGATTAGGGGGTGATTGTTGGATAATCCAAACAATCTCTAGTAGTATACGTGTTGGATGTCTAGTAGTAGTCCGAGTACTAGTAAGTTTAGGTAGCTAAATTTGGTACGGTGCAATCAGCGTTGCCGGGTTTTAGATTAGGAAAGTAAATCAAGTGAGTCCGGTTAGGACTTTGTGTCCGTATCACATTAGTTTTGGAGTCAGGTCGTGCACCTATATATATGCACCACCTTGCGTCGTTTGTAATCACCAGAAAAACGAAAAGCAATAAAGAGATATTACATAGCACGAGATACTTCTGGATGGCCAGTCTCTCTCTAGTGTTAAACTACTTTTCAAGGGTGAACCTGTCTCTCAGGGTGTGTTTAATTGCTCGCATCATTTTTTGCCACTTTGCATACTTATTTCAATTGAAAAAAAATCGTATAAGACCTGGTCATACACAGCCAAACTAGAGACCCAGTTTCCTGTGTGATACCTGGCAACCGAATCTCAAAGCAGCCCACCCCCTTCCCTGCGCTCCCCTGCTCTTTCAGCTTCTAATCTGAATCCCATTCATCTTCCTAATAGAAACCTATCTCTGTCTTTTGCATCTTGACGGCGACGGCATGGCAAGATGACACGGCTCGACGACGGCAGCGAGGCACCGGATAAAGGTACAACAGCCCCTCCATGGGAACCTTCTCTGCCTACAGCTCCACTCATGGTGAGTTCAGCACTAGTGCAATCCTCTTCCTTGAAAATTCTTCGTTCTGGACCATCTTGATTAATCACGGCAAGATGACACAGCCCGACGGCGGCAACGAGGGACTGGATCAAGGTACGGCAGCCCCTCCACCGAAACCTGCTCTGCCCACAGCTCCACTCATGGTGAGTTCAGTACTAGTACAATCAAAGATTTCTTCTTTCTGGAAACCTCTCCTTGGAATTTCTTCTTTTTGGACTATCTCGATTGATTTTGTTCCCCTCGTAGCAATCGGCAATGAACACAATTCCACCAAGGACGAGCAGCCCACCAAGGAATGATGAAAGTAATGTTCCAAGAGTTGGGATGTGCTTTGAATCAGAGTAAGAGGCATACAGGTTTTACAATTCTTATGCTCAAACCAAAGGATTCAGCATTAGGAAGTGCCACCTTAAGTGTAGGGCAGACATGGTTTTCACTTTCAGTGAGATTTTGTTGAAATTCACTGAATTTCAGTATTTTCAGCAGACACTGAAATATTACGTTTCGGCCAAAATATTTCAACAATTTCAGTATAGCACAACAACTCCAAAACATTCAAAATATTTTTTAAAATTTTCAATTTTTAATTGAATTCAAGTGAATATTTCAGTCATTTGGCTGAAATGGAAACTGAAATCACTGAAATTCACTGAATTTCAGTGATTTCGGTTGGTGCTGAAATTTTTCTGAAACTGAAATTTAAAACCATGAGGGCAGATAACAGTTTAAGTTCCAGATATTTTGTGTCTAGCAAGGCACGTGTGAAGGCCACTCATCCAACACATGTAGCCAAGAAAGAACGAGCTATTTCGAGTACTGCTTGCATGGCTCGTGTTCAATTCAGCAGCACTCGGGAGGGTATTTGGAGTGTTCAGAAGGTAATGCTCGATCACGATCATCAGCTTGTAAGTCCAGATAAGAGGCACATGCTTAGATCGCAACGTCAACTGTTAGATGCCGACCGCCACATGACAAAGAAAATGAGGACATCAGGAATTAAACAACCTGAACATATGATTTCTATGAGCTTTGGTATGGTAAAGATGCAGTGCTCTTCTTGCAAATGGAATGCAACAATTATTTATGAAGTGAGCGCTCGAAGTATATGGAAACCAAGGGCGCACAAACATTAATGGAGTATCTAAATAACAAGCAAGCTGAGGACCCTTCGTTTTTCTATGCCATGCAAATAGCTGATGGTGATGGTACAATAATGAATGTCTTTTGGACTGATGGACAAACTATCATGGATTATTCTGTCTTTGGAGATGCTCTTTCCTTTGACACCACATTTTCAACAAATAAGTTTCAAATGCCATTTGCCCCGTTTATTGGTGCTAATCATCACAAGCAAACTATTCTTTGTGGTGCAGCACTGCTCTATACTGAAACCGCGGATACCTTTGAGTGGATTTTTAGAACCTTCCTACAAGATATGTCTAGTAAGCAACCTAAAACAATATTCACCCGATCAATGTGCTGCCATTATAAATGCTATTGGAAGGGTTTTCCCGGAAACACGACATCGTCTTTGTTTATGGCATTTGTATCAAAAATTCAAAATGCCGCTAAACACCTAAGCCAAGTAATTAGCGACCATCCTAAGTTTCTTACTGAATTTGAAAAGATGTGTGTATGAAGATTGATCAGTGGCACATTTTGAGAATAGATGGCATGAGCTATTGGTTAAGTACCAGATTGAGGAAAATTCTTGGATAAACAATTTATACAAGTTGCATGAGAAGTGGGCTACCATTTACCGTCCGGAGTCTTTTAGTGCAGACGATGACATCAACACAAAGGAGTGAAGGAATGAACTGTTGAAGTGTATATGTAACCGCCGGGTGTGAAACGTTGAAGATGGCCAGGAGCCCAGGACGACCTGGGATGACTCTGTTCAAGTGTTGGCCGGAGATATTTGAGACTGGAATGGCGAAGGAGACTAGGAAGTAGACTGATATTGTTCTTCCTGGATACAAATAATACAGTATTGTACCAAAAAAACTACTCCCTTGCATGCAACATCCAGGTGTGAAGGGTGGAAGATGGCCAGGACCCATGTTGGCTCTGTTGAAGTGTGAGGAGAGATTTGAGACTGGAATGACGGAGGAGACCAGGGAAGTAGATCGATATTGTTCTTGTTGAATTCAAATAATTATTACATAGTGCTTAGTCCAGCCACTCAGTCTCTAATTTACATAGACTCTGCTATATTCTACACTAGTCCAACAAAAGAGATCATGATACACTGCAACTGTACTTATATACTACCTCCGTTCATAAATACAAGTCTTTTTAGAGATTTCAATATAAACTACATACGGATGTATATAGACCTAGTTTAGAGTGTAGATTCACTCATTTGTCCATATTGCAATCTCTAAAAAGACTTATATTTAGGAACGGAGGGAGTACAAAATATGTGTGTGGACCCCGGCTAGTCCCAGGGACTATGCTCGTGACAGGTTCCATTTGAAATTCGCATATAGCTTCAGCATTATGTAGAATGACTTTTTGTCAGATGAATGAGAATAGGAAGGGGACGATGTGATACCTTCGATGCATCATGGATAGGATCAGTTACTAGATACTTGCTTTGCCGACTACTAGAACTGTGTTCGATGGCCATCAATACTACAAATAAAAGAACAAGCTAGTTAGTTCTGTAAAATGAAAATATTGCCATTAGCTACATCTCGAAGTATTTTGATAACGATCCAAAAGAAAGAGGAAATAGCTGACCATCACTACCATGGCTACAACCAAGGTTTTGGTTACCGAATGAGGTAATTTTACCGAGGGGGACTGATAAATGTGGTTACCACGGTTACCGAGAAATACCGACAAATACCGAGAATATTTCGAGCGAATTTTATAGTTGAATTTTGAATTCAAATAAGAAAATGAACGAATATTCAAACCAGAGACCTCTCAAAACAGGAACTAGGTTGCTACCAACATGCCATAACCAACTTTCATTGCATTAATTAGACCCTACATACCTTACTATAAATCGAGTGTTTAAATTCAAAAATTTCAAAAAAATGGTATTTTTTGCTCGGTATGACGATTTACCGAGGGGCACGGAAATACGTGGTAACCATGGGAAATCTTGAAATTTCGACTGGTAACCAAAACCTTGGCTATAACTTGTGCTCCACGGCCAACAACTTAAAGCGATACTGCAGCTGCTATCGCTGGGCACTTGCCCAGGAAAGGAGCTAGTTTTGACAACTTGTGCGTGTATCACTGTAAATACCAATGCTAGTAGAATTTCCTGGTGGCTTCAAGAGAATTTCTGCGTAGCTAGGGCGACAAATACCATCCAGTAGATGAATGACTGTTACCAGGCCACAAGAAGACCTTTCCAACTCTTCATTCCCGTTAATTGACTAGTCTCATCCAGTGACTAATTTGCTCACGCTCAGTCTAGACTGAGTCAACAAGATAGCAACCTGTGTTCATACTCAGTTTAAAACTAGAGTAAAACACAAGGCAACTATGCAACCTACCTTTCTACTGAACCATCTCGTCTATTCCTCCATATACTGAAACAATTTGTCATGTTCCAAAGCTTTCTACTCTTATGGATCTTAGCATCGTGTGTACAAGACTCAACAATGAGCACGGCGCAAGAAACAGCAAGCTGCGGTACAAAGACATGTGGCAACCTGATTATCTCGGATCCATTCTGGCTTGTCCAAGAGCAAGAACTGGAGAGGCCATGTGGTTTAGTAGACTATCAGGGTTACTGCTATAGAAACAGCCCGTTCCTGAGGAGCACCATCCATGATGGGTTTGGAATCCAAAACATCTTCTACAAGAACCACGCCTTCCTCGCTGCTGATATTAACAAAATGGAGGACTTCAACCGCTGCCAAGTTCCGATCACCAATACATCCGTCAATATCAGCCATGCCAACCGAGATCTGCTCTTCTTCTATGATTGCATCGGTAACCCGGTGGTGACGCAGCTGCTACATGGACTTGTGCCCATGCATTGTGGCAACAACTCATTTGTTCATCTCGGCCGAGGGCCCTACAATGCTTCTCATGACTACGCAGAGTACTTCATAGAGGGTTGCAAGACCACCCTCGTGCCAGTACTGGGGGCATCAGCAAACATGGCGAACGCAGGTGACTACGAACAATTAATCAGGGATGGTTTTCTGTTATCATGGCCAGTGGTACCTGATCAGTTTCCAAGACAAGGTACGATTAGCAGCTAGTAGTAGCACTGTGTGTACTATATTTGGTAACATATAGTCATACGCATATGTTAATATGCAATGCAAAGAACATAATAGCCTTTACATAATTCTGATGTATAGAGATATAGGTATTGAAAGATGCCAGTTGTGGACGAGGTTTATTTGTTGCATAGAGTATGCTATATGCTGGATTCCATCTGTTTGTTTTCACCATATATGATCTGTAATGAATCAATGTTCACCAAGTGACGAAATTCAAGGAAATGAAATGAAGTGCCAGCTATATTGGAATTGTCTTAATCATTTAACTCCATATGCTTCGCACAATTATTCTATATTGCCATGGTTCATTTTTATGTTTTTTTATTTTGTGATTGATACTTACATTGACTAACCATAATAATTTCTCTGCAGATGGTAGGCACAACAAGAAGTTAATTTTGATAGGTATGTCTATCATTGCTTCTGCTCAGAAAATACAGGATACTTCATCACAAACTTCCATGCAACGATGCTATCTAAAGGCGAACTGCTAAGTCTAAAATTAACCAAATTATGGAGATTTCTTTAAGGATGTGAAACTGAAAGATTCCTAAATGGCTGCATTCAAAAAGAAATAGCTTACACAGTCTCATACATATACTGATGTAGTGATGTACTATCAACTTTATTAAATGATGCTCACTTTTTGTTTTTTTACAGTTTCTCTGGCTGCCACAATCAGCTTGCTAACATGTCTAGTTTGGGGGGTGCACCGACAGAAGCAAAGGGTTTGTCTTCTTATCCTCCCAAAGCAGACTGGTAATAAATCGAGCATGGAAGAAATGCTAAGGAGGTATGGATCTTTGGCTCCGAAAAGGTACAAGTACTCAGAGCTGAAACAAATGACTAACTCTTTCAAGGATAAACTTGGAGAAGGTGGATATGGCACGGTATTTAGGGGTAGCCTACAGGATGGCTGTGTGGTTGCTGTGAAGCTCCTAAAAGTTTCCAAAGGCAATGGAGAGGAGTTCCTAAATGAGGCAATTAGCATTGGTAGGACATCACATATTAACATTGTCGGTCTGCTCGGTTTTTGCTTAGAAGGAGCCAAGCGAGCCCTTGTTTATGAGTATATGGCTAATGGTTCACTGGAGAAGTATATTTACATAGAGAATTCAGATCTAGTTATTGGATGGGAGAAGTTACAGCAAATAGCACTTGGCATCTCACGAGGATCGGAATATTTGCATCAAGGATGTAGTACCCGCATCATCCATTTTGACATCAAGCCTCAGAATATACTTCTAGATCAAGATTTTTGTCCCAAAATTGCCGATTTCGGTTTAGCCAAACTGTGTCACCTCAAGGATAGCATCCTCTCCGTCGCCGAAGCAAGAGGTACCATTGGATTCATTGCTCCAGAAGTATTCTCTAGAGGTTTTGGAGTCGTTTCTACAAAGTCAGATGTCTATAGCTATGGAATGATGCTCCTGGAAATGGTAGGAGGAAGGATAAATAAAGAAAAAGGGAATACAGAGAGCTCAAGTGATCTGTATTTTCCAAACTGGATTTATGACAATATAGCAGAACAGGTACAAAGTTGTGAAGTCATCTGTGACCTTGAAGAAGCCATGAGAAAGATTACCTTAGTGGGCCAATGGTGCATACAAACTAACCCTGTAAATCGTCCTTCGATGAGCAAGGTGATTGATATGTTGGAAAAGAGGATCAACGAATTGGAGATGCCACCGAAGCCGTTCCTTTCGTGTCCCTCGATCCGGACAAGCTTGTCGTCCCATACAAGTTATGATTACAGATCATCGTATTGCTCTGCATCCCCTGCTGTGTTACCATGCATAGCCCAAAAGTAGTATGAAGTGGATAAATGTAAATTCGAATTACCACTGCATTTACCATTAAGATCTTCTAGTGTGTGAACCGTGTGTAAAAGAAATGTGAATTTTCAGAGGTTACATCGTGTCTCTGAGAATGGCCAAGGCAATGTGATAACGGAAGGCTGTTCGAGATTATTGCACTTGATACGAATCAAAACACGAATAACGAAATGAAAGCTGTTTGGTTGATTTATATGTTTGCGTTTCTGACTTTCGAAAGGCAGCTAACTCGTATAAGTTTGGGGCAGACAGCTAGGCCTCCAAACTGTAATAAGCGCCATTCAGGCTATATATCAATTACGACCTGACGACCCAACAAAATTCAGTAATCTGGATTGGATGCATCATTGTGAAGCTAAACATTGCAACAATGCATGCCAAGATTGAAGTATGTCTCCATATATATCCACGAACCTAGCATATAAAATCAACAGATCATCATATAATCATATTGCTCCCACGGACATGCCCCCCTTAATAAACACCAAAAAATCTTAGTAAGAGTAGACAAATTGACCGTGGAAGAAGCTGAAGGCACACACTTATTACAGTGGAAGAAGCTGAAGGCACACAAAATTGACCGTGGAAGAAGCTTCCCCGCAAAAAAAAAAAGAATAGCACCCACCATTTTCCTTCACGGGCGCAGATCGCCCTGCCCTCGACATCACCGCCGCGGCCCTGACGACCGGCGCCGCCGAGCGGGCGAGGGCCCCGTGGCCGCGGCAGGCCATGCGATCACGCGGCGGGAGGGGCGAGAGATTCTTCGTTGCGCGGGTCACGACTCACGACGGCAGCAGTGCAGCGCCGGCACGGGAGGGAGGTGGCGCGGCGAATCGAGGCATGGCCGCTGGCAGATTTGGGCTTTCGGCATTTCCCCTGCAACCCACCAAAACGAGGGTGCGACTATGTCTCGATCGCCTGGTGCGCGGCACTAGCTCGCCTCGCCTGCAGTCAGCCAGTTCGCGGACCAGCCCATAATCTCTGATGTCATCATAACGTAACGTTCGGTTTTTTCTTTACTTTATTATTAGTTTATATTTACCCCTCCAACATATAGTTTGTATTTTCTGTTTTCATGTTTGTTTCTATTTTTTATCTTTATTTATTTTATCTTCCTTTTTCCCTTTCAGTTTGCAAAAGTGTTCGCCACACATTTAAAATTTTTGCATCATGTATTCAGAAAATGTTAAACATGCATAAAATAATGTCCCTGGTGTACAAGAAATATGTACAATGGGTATGAAACAAAGTAGTCATCAAACACATGCATTTTAGAAGCATGTTAATCACGTATTAAAAGAAATAAACATATATATAAACGTTTTGTGTCTATATGAAAAAAGTAGAACATGCATTAAAAAATTTGGAAGTCAAAACACCAATTTAGAAAAATGTTGACCACGCATTAAAAAATGTTAATCATATATTTAAATATGTTAAATATGTATAAAAGTATTCCTAATATATACAGAAAACTTACAATGTATGAGAAAAAGTATTCATCAAGCATACATTCATAAAAATGTTAATCATGTATTTGAGAATGTTAAACATGTGTAGGACAATTTTGTTAATGTATAGGGAAATGTATACATTTGACATGTATAAAAAATGTACTGTGTGTATGAAAGAAAGAGTTAACTTCAAACAAAATTGAAAAACTACATTAATTTTGTATTTAAAAAAGTTTAGACTTGCATAAAAAACAATGTGTCAGATGTATTCAAATACTGTACAATGTGTATAAAAAACAAATTCTGATATATACAAAGAATGTACATTGTGTGTAAAAATAGTAGGCATGTGTTAGAAAAATGAGAAATAAGCAAAGAAAACAAATAAAAACAGAGGAAAAATAAGAGGAAAGAAACATAGAAAATTTGAAAATATTAAAAATGGTAAAAACGAAAGATAAAATGAAAATGGCAATGAAAAACGAAAAAGAAAAACAGAAGAAAACAAATAAAGGAAACAACGGAAGAATATTAAAGAGAAATAGAAAAACAGGAAAAAAACATTTAAAAGTGAACAGTGTAACCAGTTGAAAACACACACTATAGTGATGGGCTGGCCCAATAGTGTAGTGCTCGGAAATGCTTCAGGCGAGACCGAAGGTACACTCGCTATAAGTGAGATATAGCATTTGCGCCAAAATGCCGAACAGGTGACTTCATCATATGCGCTTATGCCCAGCACCATGAGGAGAGCACACACTGGGGTCAACTGGCGATCACATGCTGCCTCGTGTGGCCCGGCCCACCAACTCGAACTGGTGGCTCGCTTGGGGCATCTCCCTTCGGTTCGGTCCCCTGAAAAGCTCCTTTCGATTCGGTTGATCCTTTGACTTTAACCTGTTAACCATTTCCATTTTGGAAAAACTTAACTAATGAACAAAGTTTGCGGGTTTCAAAAAAGTTTACGGATTTCAAAAAAATCACAAATTTGATTTTTTTTGTTGGTTACACGGATTCAGAAAAATTCACAAACTTTTAAAAATATGCGTATTTGGTAAATGTTCACAAAATTGAAAAGGCTTGTGAATATTAAAACATTCATAAATTTTTTAAAAACCATGAATTTTAAAAAATATCATTAATTTGAATAATAATTAAAAGAACGAACAAAAGGTGTCCTATAGAAAAACCAGGGGAAGACACTTAGAATAAGACTGATAAACCTTCTAGAAGGTTTCCAAAACCGGTGAGAAAAGCCAAACAATGCGAGCATATGATGCGAAGAGAAAGTATTACCTGTACCTGGGCCGACCCGTTACAATAGAATATGCTTCGGGAGGGTGTGAGCTTTTTACCATAAGCAGTGTATCCAGCGCATGAAGCGCTAAATAGGATATGGCTCACTCTGTGGTCACATCCCAAACACACATAATTAGTCCGTCGGCCCGAGACTTGTCCCTTGGATCTCTTTATTGAAAAATCCACGTGCCCGAATACCACAATAGTTCTTTGTTTTGTGATGAAGGCAGTCTAGCTAAACTGCTATTGTTACATACAAATACAGTTAGCCACGACTCAACCGCCCTCGTCAAAGCTTTCCCTCACACTGTCTCATCAGTCCTCCTCCTCTTCCCCACCCAGCAGCCTTGTCAGCGGCAAGAGGGGTGGAGACCCATCCGTCTGTTTCTTTTTTCTCCTTAGGTTGTGTTTCCCCGACTATATCAAGGAGGTGGTGGCGGTGATGGCGTGTTGGAATAAGGTTTCTCTAGTATCTCCCTACCTTGATGGCGTCCGATATGGAGTCGATGAAGGTACCGTGAGAGTTTGTGTGCCTGGATCTGTTGGCTCTCTTTAGATCTTGGTGTTTGTTGACTGTTGTGATACTTTTGCAAGATGGATAATGATCTTCCCTCCCAATAAATGCGAGTGATGTTTTACTTTGTCAAAGGAGTTTTCATTGCTCCAAGGACTTGTTGTCATGACCAAGGTGCATTTGTTGTCTCCCAGACAACTTGGCGTGTTAGATAAACTATGCGTGGGCGTGGATGGGCTCCAGCTGTAAGTGAGTGGCGCTTTCTTCCATTGGCCTTGTCACCTACTACCTCTGTTCTGCTTTACTAATCCCCTTGTATTTTGGGTCAAACTTTGACCAACTCCCTTATACTTCTTTCTTTCTTCCTTCTTCGGTGGCCCGGATCACGACAATCTCCACACTTCGTTTTAGATAGTGGTGGAATAATCGTCCAGCTCATTTAGGCTGGAGTCATAAAGGTCTCGAAAATAGTTGATGCACTGAATCTATGAATTTGTTCGCCGTGGTTGGTAGATCGTTTATTGCAGCTGCAACAAACATCTTTTCTACTCCGAGGACATTTTGCATTCTTTTAGCGAGCTAATATTAACATGTTTTACACCAGGAGTCCATAACAAGTCCATAACACCAATAGACTGATATATTTCTTCAGAGATACATTAACAAACCAAACAGTAGTATGCTTGCAATAAATAGATACTTTCTACATTCATTGTATCATACAGAGAATGACACATAACGGACGCTTACACACAGAGTATCAACCACACACAATAATAATACCAAGGGCTTACATGGTACGATCCAATAAAGTTCACCTTCTTACGCCAACCTGGTGCATTGTTTGACTATGGATTAGCTTAGAAGTCTCTGAGATTGGACTGGGTGGCACGGACAATCTGGCATAGTAGTTCCACTTATCTCAAAGTTGGCAGCATCATTTGCAGTGTTCTTCCTAAGCTTCACAAGTTGTTTTGCTACTTCTGTCATATCAGGCCGGGCATCTAGCCGTTCTTTTAAACATCTCATTGCTAGCTTGCCAATTTCTTCTAGGATCATGGTATCTTCTTCAGTTACAATCTCCTTGTCAAACATTGACCTTCCACTCTTTTCTGTCTCATAGATATGGCGGAATTCAATGAGAATACTACCGCTTTGACCATACCTTATTTGTTTCCTAGATATGAGTTCCAGGAGAACAACTCCAAAACTATAGACATCACTCTTTGGCGTTAATTGACCGGTGTTCCTGAACACCGGGTCCATGTAACCCTCACAACCAATCACCTTGTCTGTATTTCCACCCCCTAGTTTAAGCAGTTTAGATAGCCCAAAATCTGATATTTTTGGTACCGACTTCTCATTGAGAAGTATGTTGTCTGGTTTCACATCACCATGTCGTATTTTTTGAAAGTGCATATAGCTTAATCCTTGGGCAGATCCGATTGCAATGTCCAACCGCATCTCTGCTGTGAGTTTTTGCTTTTTGTCGCCGTGGAGAATATCTTTGAGGCTCCCTTTGGCAGCAAATTCATACACCAACATTGGAACATTCAACTGGAGGCAGCAACCCATGAGCTTGAGAACATTAGGGTGGTTCATCTTCAATTGGATCATCACTTCGTCCGTAAATTCCTCTATTCTCTCTTTATCTACCTTGATAAAAGACTTAACTGCCACCATGGTTTTTGTTTCGTCAGAGAGAGTTCCTTTGTAGACTTTACCGAAGTATCCTTTACCCAAAGGCTCTGAACTATTCTTTGTGATTTTATTCAGGTCCTTCTCTGTGAAAATGGCCAGGCCTGTGGCCTTTTTCAGTATATTACCCCCGTTCATTTCAAAGTTCTTAGCAAGCATCCTTTTTTGGTGCATTATAAATGTTAAGAGCAGCGCAAAAACTAGGAAGAATATGCCTAGGCCGATGCCTGCGATAAAGCATGTAACGTTAGTTGTAAAAATTATTTATTATCCTCAATTCTAAATTTCTGATTAAACAAAAAGACAACTTAAGCCCACTTTTTCTCTATATCACGCCATGTGGGTACTACAGTGTGTCTTGTCACTGGTAGAAAACAGGGCTTTGGTCCAGGCCGGGTCAGCCCATTAGTCCCGGTTCAGTCCAGAACCGGAACCAATGTGGGCATTGGTCCCGGTTCGTGAGCCCAGGGGGCCGGCCGGGCCACGTGGGCCATTGGTCCCAGTTCATCTGGACCTTTTGGTCCCGGTTCCGGGACCAATGGGCCTTGCTCCTGGCCCACCACCATTGGTCCCGGTTGGTGGCTTGAACCGGGACCAAAGGCTCCCCTTTAGTCCCGGCTCATGTCACCAACCGGGACCAATGAGGTGCCTATATATACCCCTCGCTCGCGAGCAGAGCACCCCAGTGCTCTGTTTTTCTCTGGCCGACGGGGAGAAGGCTTTGTGGTGCTCTAGCTCACCTCCTATGCACATGAGGTGTTCGATGGAATGCCCGAGCCACACTACTTAAGCTTTCTCCTCTCGAAGCTCGACCTCCAAGCTCAATTTTCCTCGAGATTTGTCTAGATTTAGCGGTCCGTCACGCCTCGTCCCCGTCTTCACCGCCGTCGATCACCCGCGCCGATCTCATCACCGACACCATCGTGGTGAGCCTCTTGTTCTTATCTTCTTTCTGAAAGGAGAAATATTCTTACTTGTATGTTTAGATAGATACTTTTATCATTTTCTTACATTTATTATTGCATCTTATATAGTGCGATGGTTTTGGTATCCGCCCCCGTCGGCCTTCGTCTTGTCTATGATTCGGATGTGGTATGTATATTATCTTTATAACTATTGGTTCATTTATTCACTTGTAGAAAAAGGGCCTATAGTCCCGGTTCGTAAGGGCCTTTAGTCCCGGTTCCTGAACCGGGACTAAAGTGTCGGTACTAATGCCCTGACCCTTTAGTCCCGGTTCAATCCAGAACCGGGACTAAAGGGCGCGGCCACGTGGAGCTCCACCTTTAGTCCCGGTTGGTAACAAATTTTATGATTTTTTTTGAAATTTTTTTGAATTTTTTTTATTTTCAAACTTCTGAATTATTTTAACCTCTAGTCTGTAATCACCATCCCTCATCACTTCTCAATTTATCCTCTAATCACCCCTCATCATTCCAAATCATCTAACTTCCCGAACGGTCACCCATCCTCCCACTCCCCCAGCCTGAGCACGCTTAACTTCCGGGTTCTATTCTCCCTCGCTCCAAGTCTGCACTTGTTGTTTTCCTGACAATAGTAAGATGTCAATCCTATTAACCTTCAGGAATTTTGCTTGAGCATGAAGTGACACATTTCACTGTTTGAGTTTGAAACTATTGTTTTAAAAAACAATAATTATTTAGTAACACTAATATTTCTTGAATAATTAGTTTGACCATTGTTTAACCACAGTTTGACCATAGTTTGACCAGATTTGACCAAAATTGAAATAACTAAAATAATTATTTAGTAACATAATATTCTAGAATAATTAGTTTGACCATTGTTTGACCACAGTTTGCCCACTGTTTGAATATTTTTCAATTTTTTCCACTCTAGATCTTAAAAGCCCCGTAACTTTTTTTCTATTAGGTTTTTGAGGATTTTGAAAATGTTTAACGAGGTTCCCCGTTAAATTTGGATGTAACTTTTCGAGTAGATGATTTTTCATATAAAAAACTTTTTCATCCGAGTTAGTATGCAAAAGTTATGCCCATTTTTACAAATTTCAGAGAGATTTTGCAAATAAAGTCAAAATTCACATTTGCAAATTTTCCCAACAACTAGACCACATATCACATGAGAAACTTATTTTCTTTTATTTTTTTTAAAACTGAAAAGGCGATCCACCATCCTTCTTCAATATCATGACGCACGTCCTAGTTCATCTAGTCGACAAGATTGTCATCCTGGGGCCCGTATTTCTACACAATATGTTCCCCTTTGAGAGGTTCATGGGAGTCCTAAAGAAATATGTCCGTAATCGCGCTAGGCCAGAAGGAAGCATCTCCATGGGCCATTAAACAGAGGATGTTATCGGGTTTTGTGTTGACTTCATTCCTGGCCTTAATAAGATAGGTCTCCCTAAATCGCGGTATGAGGGGAGACTGGCTGGAAAAGGCACTCTTGGAAGAGACTCAATAATATGCAGGGATGGATATTCTTGGTCTCAAGCACACTACACAGTTCTACAGAACTCTACCTTGGTGACCCCGTATGTCGATGAACACAAGAACAGTCTGCGCTCCAAACACCCGGAGCAGTGCGACGACTGGATTACATGTGAACACATCAGGACTTTCAGCAGTTGGTTGGAAACACGTCTCAGAGGTGACAACACTGTTTGTGATGAGTTGTACTTGTTTTCCAGGGGACCATCTTTGACTGTATTGACTTACAAAGGATACGAGATAAATGGGAATACATTTTACACGATCGCCCAAGATCAAAAGAGCACCAACCAAAACAGCGGTGTCCGCTTTGATGCAACAACCGAGAGCGGAAATGATACATATTATGGTTACATAGTGGACATATGGGAACTTGACTACGGACCTGATTTTAAGGTCCCTTTGTTTAAGTGCAAATGGGTCAATCTGTTAGGCGGCGGGGTACAGGTAGACCCATAGTACGGAATGAAAACAGTGGATCTGAAAAATCTTGGGTACACTGACGAACCGTTCGTCCTAGCCAATGATGTGGCACAGGTTATCTATGTGAAGGACATGTCTACCAAACCGAGAAAAAGAAAAGATAAGGAAGCGAATACATCATACGATGAGCCAAAGCGCCACATAGTTCTTTCAGGAAAAAGGGACATCCTGGGAGTGGACGGCAAGACAGACATGTCTGAAGATTATGAAAAGTTTCATGAAATTCCTCCCTTCAATGTCAAGGCTGACCCAAGCATCCTGATAAACAATGAAGATTATCCATGGTTACGGCGCAATAAGCAAATGACACAAGCGAAGAAAAAGTGAAGACTTTCTCCCGCAACTTTGTAACACACGAACATGCTACCATTGTCCGTTTTGTACATGCACATGCTATGTGGGTGAAATTATGATACCATCCCAACTTTCAACTTTTTCAGAGTTCATTTGAAATGCTTTCATGTCTTATGGTTCGGCCCTCGTAATACCATGACCATTAGTCCCTGGCCCATGCCAACTTTCAACTTTCAACTTTCTAAAACTAATGGCACTAACAAAAAGTTTATAATTTTGCTCCTCGCCCCTGGCCCATGACCATTAGTCCCGGTTTGTGCCACAAACCGGGACTAAAGGGTTGGTCCTCGTTGCGGGCCGAGTTTAGTCCCACCTCGCCAACCGAAGGGGGCTCACACCGGTTTATAAGCCCTTCCCTCTCTGCCTTGTTGAGCTCCTCTCAAAGTGAAAATAGATGCCCTAATAGAGAAAAGTTTAACCTAAATTCATAGTGAATTTCTCTGAAATTCACAGAAATTTACTAGGAATTTCGGTTGAATTTTCTCTATAAGCGCATCTATTCTCATTTTTTTAGTAAGTTAATCACAAACTTGTTATTCAAACAATTTTCAAAGAATTCAAATTTTAACTATTCAAATTTGAAAACTAATGGCACTAACAGAAAGTTTATAATTTTTCTAAAACTAATGGCACTAACAGAAAGTTTATAATTTTGCTAACCTAAAAGCAAACAGAATTAAAAATT